>NC_086451.1:292754500-293054500 GCF_028390025.1 Pseudophryne corroboree
GCAAGCCTCCCCCGCAAGCTGGTACTTGGAGAACCACAAGTACCAGCATGCGGGAGAAAAACGGGCCCGCTGGTACCTGTAGTACTACTGGGGGAAAAATACCCAAATAAAAACAGGACACACACACCTTGATAGTAAAACTTTATTTCATACGCCGACACACACATACTTACCTGTGTTGACACGCCGACTGCAACGATCTCCGACGATCCGAGGGTACCTGTCAAAAAATTATACTCACCTTCCAGCGTCCAGAGGTCCAGGTCCAGAGGTAAATCCACGTACTTTGTAAAAAAACAAACCGAACACGATCCACCGGACTAATGAAAGGGGTCCAATGTTTTCACATTAGACTCCTTTCCCCGAATGCCGGGACATCACGTGACTCCTGTCACTGATGTCCCTTCAGCCAATCAGGAAGCGCTACTGCCGTGGCGCTCACCTGATTGGCTGGACGCCGTCTGTACTCTGACAGCGCCTCGCAAAGCCGCTCCATTACTTTCAATGGTGGGAACTTAGCGGCTAGCGGTGGGGTCACCCGCCGGTCAGCCGCTGACCGGCGGGTGACCTCACCGCTAGCCGCTAAGTTCCCACCATTGAATATAATGGAGGGAGCTGTGCGATGCGCTGTCACAGTGATCAGCCAATCAGGTGAGCGCAACGAAGTTGCGCTTCCTGATTGGCTTAGAGACCTGTCAGTGACAGCTGTCACTGACAGGTCTCAATCGTGGAAAGGTGTCCCATGTGTCAGCATGGGACCCCTTTCAGTCCGTTCTGGAGCGGGTATTTGCGTTTTCTTTTTTTGCCAAGTACGTGGATTTATCTCTGGACCCTGAGGTGAGTATATTGAACTTTGCTTTTCAGGTATCCGTGGATTCTACATGGAGAAGAGGACCGATGTCGGCGTGTGAACATAGGTAAGTATGTGTGTGTCGGTAGTGTGAAATAAAGTTTTACTGTCGACGGTGTGTGTGTCCTGTTTTTATTTGGGTATTTTTTTCCCAGTAGTACTACAGGTACCAGCGGGCCCGTTTTTCTCCCGCATGCTGGTACTTGTGGTTCTCCAAGTACCAGCTTGCGGGGGAGGCTTGCTGGGACTTGTAGTACTAATGGAAAAAACAATATCTTTTTTTTATCACAAAGGCTATCAGCCCCCCCATCCGCAGCCCATTGGATGGGGGGGGACAGCCTCGGGCTTCACCCCTGGCCCTTGGGTGGCTGGGGGGGGGGGACCCCTTGATTGAAGGGGTCCCCACTCCCCCAGGGTACCCCGGCCAGGGGTGACTAGTTGGATATTTGATGCCACGGCCGCAGGGCACGGCATAAAAGTGACCCCCGGCTGTGGCATTATCTGTCCAGCTAGTGGAGCCCGATGCTGGTGTTAAAAATACGGGGGACCCCTACTCTTTTTGTCCCCCGTATTTTTGGCACCAGCACCAGGCGCAGAGCCCGGTGCTGGTTTTAAAAATACGGGGGATCCCCTGTCAATTTTTTCCCCGCATTTTTAGAACCAGGACCAGCTCAATGAGCCCGAGGCTGGTTATGCTTTGGAGGGGGGACCCCACGCCATTTTTTTTTCTGATTTTACCGTTCCAGCAATAAAAAAAAAAAAAAAAAAAAAATAATATTTTAAAAAATATATAAATAATATTTGTGCCTCCCCCCAAAAAAAAAAAAGTACCTAATCCCTTCTAATATAAATAGATCTGCTATTCCCAAAAAAAAAAAACACAAAAAAAAACATGTTTAAATTTTTTTTATTTGTTTTCACCCTCCAAAGTGTGGCGGATTGAAAATCGCGAATTTGCTGTCTAAAAGCACTGCAGGCGAATTTCCAAACTTGAATTGAATATGCTGGAGGCGAATTGCAGCATCTGTACCATTGCAGAAAAGGCGAATGCGGAAAAAGGCGAATTGAGAAAAGGCGAATTTTGACGGTCCGTTTTTTTGCGAAAAAGTACTGCACTGCATAGGCGAATTGATTTTTTGAGGCGAAAACGTTCCGGAATTCGCCTTTTTTTGAAATTCGCCCGCTATTGCATATACCCCTATGTGTGATCAAAATAGCATTCTAATTATGATATTAGACACTTGGAGGCTTCTTCTTTAACATTGCCATCTGAGATGATACTTCACATGGGAGTATGATCTCTAGACCTTTCATTCACTATGGGTCCTCTATCACTACGTGCTATTGCACGCCAGTGTTATATCACTCTTCAGCCCCATATGTAGTGATCCCGTTTATAATGTTCACCTTTGCATGCCAGAGATCATATATATTTAGTCTATCTCTGTGTTTATTTATCAGCTTGCACTAACCCTCACGGTGGCTACTACGCTGTAGAGCTAATACGGTTGTGCCGATGGCTCACCCGTCACTTCACTGCACAACGCTACGGAGTCCACCAGGAGCCATTGGCACTTTAAGAGTTTAAGAGTGTGGTCTGCCTCCTCCCTCTATGCCCCTCCTACCAGACTCAGTTTAGAAAATGTGCCCAGAGGAGCCGGTAACAGCTAGGGGAGCACTACTGAGCTTCTTTGGAAAAAGTTTAATTTTTATTTTTCAGAGTTTTTTGTTTTCATAGGGAGGCTGCTGGCGACACCCTCCCTGCAGCGAGGGACTGAGGGGGGGGGGGGAGCAGTGTCCGCCCTGCGCGGTCTTGAGCCACTGCTCCCGCTGACTAAACACTGGCTTCAGAGGGGTCTGATCGCGCCCCGTCACAGGGGAACGCTCGCCCCGGCAGCCGGCCGCCACCCCCTCTGGGGCTGAAGAGGTGGCGAGTGAGTCACTGTCCCCCCTTGCAAGCGGGGGGACAATGTGTAGAGGGTGGCCTTGGGGTATGGAGCGCGGTCTCACCCGCGCTTCGTGATGGCTCAGCGGTACTACGGTGCGGCGCTGGGAGGGGCGCCCTGGGCCAGCGCCGATCCCTACACTGTCCACTAAAGTCTGTCGGGGTCTGAGGATCCAGGCCAGTGCAATTCCTCCGGCCAGTATAATCTGTTGGTGAGCAGGAAGACAGCGCCATTAAGGGGGCGGAGCTTCTCCTCAGAGCGGACCCAGCGGTGTTCAGCGCCATTTTCTCCTGCCTGCAATCACTTCAAGTGGAACCAGGTCCCTCCAGAGCAATCTCCAACTGTCTGTACGGTACCAAGGGGGTTGTAGAAGGGGGGGGGGGAGGCTTTATACAGGCTGTGTCACCTATTAAGGGACACAGCCAGCGTTGGTTGGGGACTCCCTATACCTTTGATAGCGCTGTGTGTGGGTTGGCTCCAATCTCTGTGTCTCTCTGCCATTCTTGGGAAGGGAAACTCTGTCTTCATAATACCCTGTGTGTTTGTGGGGTGTTTGAGTGTGTGTGCAACATGTCTAGGGACACTGTTTCATATGCAGCAGAGGATTTGTCTTCATAGGAAGACTGCATTCCATGTAATCAGGATTGCATTGTTATAGCACAGATCCCAGCTAGAGAGCCAGAATGGTTAGCCTCTCTGAGGGGGACTATTTCTCAGATTTCTGATAGAGTGGCTAGGACTGAGCATGCCACTCAGGTCCTCCACTCCTCTATGGTTGTGTGGTCGGATACTGCTTCCCCGGGGTCCCCTGCGGTACATTCTCACAAATGTGCACTTGCAATTATGCAGGATGACGCGACACCAACTCTGACGCTGCAGACGGTGACGGGGATGTGTTAAGGGGGACGGCATCACTTGCCAAGGGGGTGCAGTTGATGATTGAAGCTGTTAGGGATGTTTTACACATTTCGGACACAGCACCGGAACAGGTGGAGGAAACCTTCTTCACAGACCATAAGAAGCCCCCTCTCACTTTCCTGGCATCCAAGGAATTGAATGCTATCTTTGAAAAGGCATGGGAAACTCCGGAAAAGAAATTCCAGAATCCCAAGAGAGTCTTGATGGCTTTTCCCTTCCCAGAGGAAGATAGGAAGAGATGGGAGTCTCTGCCGATCGTGGACACCTCTGTCTCCAGGCTGTCCAAACAGGTGGTATTACCGGTCCCGGGGTCTACCCGCGTTAAAGGACCCAGCAGATCGCAAGGTGGATGCTACGCTAAAGACCATTTACACAGCTTCAGGGGCTATATTGCGGCCTACTATAGCCTGTGCTTGGATTGCAAAAGCGATTGCCAGGTGGTCTACCACTCTGCAGGAGGAATCGACTACGCTGGATAAAGGTGACGTTGATTTATTTTTACGTAATATTCAGGATTCTGCAGGGTTCCTGGTGGATTCCATGAAGGACCTGGGTTCCATGGCTGCGGGGATCTCCTCCATGTCTGTCTCGGCTCACAGGGGTCTGTGGCTGCGCAACTGGTCTGCAGACGCGGAATCCAGGAAGTGTGTGGAGGGCCTACCTTACAAAGGTCAGGCTCTCTTTGGGGAGGCGCTGGATGCGTGGATTGCCACGGCTACTGCGGGTAAGTCTCTTTTTCTCCCCTCAGCTGCCCCGGCTACGAAGAAGCCTTTTTCATCTTCCACGTCACAGTCCTTTTGGCCCGTAAGGCCTAGAAAGAACAAGCCTTCGAACACCTTCTTCAGAGGTGGTCATGCCAAGGGAAAGAAACCTGCTCCTGCAGTTTCCCAGACCCAGAAGCCCGCTTCTGATACCCGTAAGTCCTCCGCATGACGGTGGACAGCTAGGCCTCGAGGAAGGACAGATGGGGGCAAGACTCCGGCAGTACAGCCACGTCTGGGTGTCGTCGGGTCTGGACCCCTGGGTTCTGGATATAGTGTCCAGAGGGTACAGACTGGAGTTTCAAGATCCCCCGCCTCACCGTTTCTTCAAGTCAGGCTTGCCAGCCCTGCTGGCAGACAGGACAATTCTTCTGGAAGCCATCAAGAAATTGGTGTTTTCGGAGGTCATTTTTCCAGTTCCACCTCAGCAGTGGAACAAGGGTTATTATTAGAGATGTGCACCGGAAATTTTTCGGGTTTTGTGTTTTGGTTTTGGATTCGGTTCCACGGCCATGTTTTGGATTCGGACGTGTTTTGACAAAACCTCCCTGAAAATTTTTTGTCGGATTCAGGTGTTATTTTTCATAAACAGCTTAAATCATAGAATTCGGGGGTAATTTTGATCCTATAGTATTATTAACCTCAATAACCATAATTTCCACTCGTTTCCAGTCTATTCTGAACACCTCACACCTCACAATATTATTTTTAGTCCTAAAATTTGCACCGAGGTCGCTGGATGACTAACCTAAGCGACCCAAGTGGGCGGCACAAACACCTGGCCCATCTAGGAGTGGCACTGCAGTGTCAGACAGGATGGCACTTAAAAAAATAGTCCCCAAACAGCACATGATGCAAAGAAAAGAGAAAAAGAGGTGCACTGTGGTCGCTGGATGGCTAAGCTAAGCGACGCAAACACCTCAATATCACAGGAATTATTCGTTCTAATCAATGGTATTATTGGTCCAAATCACTGGAAGAAAATGACAAAATCACAGGAATTATTCGTTCTAGTCAATGGTATTATTGGTCCAAATCACTGGAAGAAAATGACAAAACCACAGGAATTATTCGTTCTAATCAATGGTATTATTGGTTCAAATCATTGGAAGAAAATGACAAAATCACTGGAATTAAATGGCAGTAATGTCGGGAATTATATCAAATGGCAGTACCACTGGACATATACGGAAGTGTCAGACAGGATGGCACTTAAACAATAGTCCCCAAACAGCACATGATGCAAAGAAAAGAGAAAAAGAGGTGCACTGTGGTCGCTGGATGGCTAAGCTAAGCGACACAAACACCTCAATATCACAGGAATTATTCGTTCTAATCAATGGTATTATTGGTCCAAATCACTGGAAGAAAATGACAAAATCACAGGAATTATTCGTTCTAGTCAATGGTAATATTGGTCCAAATCACTGGAAGAAAATGACAAAATCACAGGAATTATTTGTTCTTATCAATGGTATTATGGGTCCAAATCACTGGAAGAAAATGACAAAATCACAGGAATTATTCGTTCTAATCAATGGTATTATTGGTCCAAATCACTGGAAGAAAATGACAAAATCACTGGAATTATTTGGCAAGATCACTGTAATTAATAATTATAAATCACTGATATTAATTGGTAAAATCTCGCTATTGCCTGCCTAGTGAAGTGGAATCTAGATGGGATTTTGTACAGGGCACACAATAACTTCATCAATTGTCTAAATCCCAATGCACTAATGGCGGAAAACGGGCGCACGTCTAACAGCGCACTGATTATATTGAGAACTGATTATACTGATCACTGATTATACTGATCACTGATTATACTGAGCACTGATTTTACTGATCACTGATTTTACTGATCACTGATTATACTGATCACTGATTTTACTGAGCACTGATTATACTGATCACTGATGATACTACGGAGAACTGACACTGAGCAGCGAGAACAGCACTGGACTATTGTACTGTAGTATACTGGTCACCACAATGCAGCACTGACACTGAGCACAGATTTTAAGCACTGATCAGGATACTAGAAGTGACACGGTGCAGCAAGATAACGCTATGGCCTACTGTACTGTACTACTATATACTGGTGGTCACCACAATGCAGCACTGTACTATGTAAAGTTTTAAAATATCCAAGCAACCAGGAAAAGGTTTTACTTAAAGATGTATCTCCACCCTTTGCTGATAGATTAAAGTCTGCTGTGATCTGCAAATCTGCGAGCGTGTGAAAAACCGGATCGAGCTCCCAATTGTAAATGCTGTTTTACTTACAGGACTAAAAGCATTACTTTAATACACTTAATACACTTTAAAATCGAGCGGTTGCGGCTGCTGTATTCAATCCTTAACCTACGTACTTTTTACTCAGAGTACAAAGGCCCGTACCATGCACGCACTTTGCGTACACACGCCGCAACGGACGTATAAAGTACACGCAGTGCAAACACACACACCGACACACTGAGAGCACAATGCAGCTTCACGTGTGGCTAAAATACACTTATAACCTTAGCAGGGAAAGAGACACGACACCAGTTGTATTTAAGATGTTGGGATCCGACCCGCCAACATATAATTGATAAAAGGGGGTTACAACAGATATACAATTACAATAAGAGAAAAGAGGCTACAATACAATGGTACATACGTTTGGTTTCGCCAGCGCCACACGGTCCGGTGCTCAGTCAATCAGCAAGATGACCTTCAGAGAGAGATTACTGACCGGCTAGGCAGCTTGGCCTTTTATACAGTTGGTCAAAACACAATACAATAGACACTGTATGCTCTTCTTCCATTGGTTCAGGGGTGGGACATATCCTGTGCACCGGGGATCATTGGTCAGCTCAAGCGGTGGGCGATGGCTAAGACTTGAGATGTGATTTCTGTTGTTTGCATCTGAGTTCCCGCCCCATGACCAGTTAAACCCATCACATTAATCATACATAAATCTGGTATTATTAATAACTTATTGTTGCAATATGTGACAATATTCTTATACCCACCAGATTACTGCTTATGTGACCCTGGACAATATGATCCCATACATGATATGATTATCCATTTCCATCCTCAAGATATACATATATATATATATATATATATATATACATACATATACACACACATATTCCTGCTATTACAATTTGTTAGGAATTATATATATATATATATATATATATATTCATAAATATATATATATATATATACATATATCTCCAAGAGTTTAGACTATGAATGTTATTACCTCAGATAGCTAAATGTCTGGTATGTAATTTGTCAGCTATTGCTAATCGAGTTCCTTCCAGTTAAACAAGTTTTCTGGATGTTGTCTTGTTTGTCCTGGTTTCAAGTAAGACAATGACAAACCAGTTTTTACTGTCTTCTACAGATACTGGACAACTCTAGAACAATGGGGTAACCAAAGGTATTTGCCTTCTTCATAGGATTACAAAGCTTTGCGTAAACAAGTCAGTCTGGTACATTGTGCTGGAGTTTCTAGGAGGATAATTTATGTGTGAACTGTAACTTGCTACTAGAAGGATGTACAGACAGTGTGTGATTTATGCATTATATGGGTAAAATATTGAATATGGCTTTTGATAGCTTTTCCGTGTGAATGCGTATGCTACCGTATTCACTCATAACATGTGCTAACACGCAAGACTGTGTGAGCGGTTATGCGTAGCTTGCATATATGTGTACGCACGGCAGAACAAGCACGTGCACGGAGACCATCTGTGTGGTGTTTGCACGTGATGTGTGTACTGTAATATTTTACGACTTCGACAGTCCACCCTTTGGCAGTCAACAATAACTGCCACTCTTAACTAATAAACAAAAAAATATTCCCTATACAATATATACAAAGCATGGATGATCGGGGGAGAGTTTTAGGTGGGAAATGTATAGCCTAGTGGGATAGTAAAAGCATGTATGTATGACTCAATGTCTGAGGGGCATGTATCATCGTGCCCTATATGTTCTAAGTAAGCTTCGAGGTATTGCAAAGTATACATTAAATCCTTCTCATCCCATATTAAGGGTCTGTAAATGGGCAAACAAACACTACCAAGCTCCTTTCGGGCAAGGGCTTCTAACCCTCGCCTCTTCGGCTTCTAATACCAACAAATGGGGAGCACATTTAGTTGATGATACATGGAGGGGAAATATATGTGAGAGCTACTCTATGTGGATAAAACCTGCTGACTATGTGTGCCATTAACTGAGGGCTGCAGAGATTAAGATAAGACACATATATAAAAATACATTCACATAAACATTGGGTAGGGTTGACGTCTTTTCCGGTTGGATGATTCTGGGTAAAGGGGGAGACAGAGAAAAATGGTGAAAGAAAACAGGCCATGAAATTCATTTGCAATCCTTATCATAACACTGTTTCTATAGATGGGTTATAAATCAAATCTACTGCTGTAACAGCGCTCTCACTCCTTAGACTCATCAAATTTGTGCCGTGCTTGCGCCGCGTTAGAATTTGAACACACCTGAATATCAGACCAATAATTATGATGACTCCCAGGATACAAAGGAGAAATGTTCCTACACTCATAATAACATTCTGTGCCCACTCTCCTAACCCTGCCTGTGCTGGATCAATTCTTTCTTGTAGGCGTGTAACTCCCTTCCCGTATACCTGAAGGTGTCATCATACATCTCGGTGATATTGTCTATCAAGTTCACTAGGGCATGGATGTACCTATAATTTATAGTACCTCTGGCAGTACGGGTGATATCTAATGCGAGAAGAACTTGAATCCCGGTGGATTCATGGATCAAATCAGAGGCTGCATGCTCTGCCCTATCTATGAGGTGTCTCTTGATGATGTGTTCATAGTGGGTATGAGTATAAGGAGTCTGAGGACTGCGGTGAACGTCTTTCATTTTGTCATGGGTTTTGGTCATGACCTCTGGTAGTACTCTCCCAATATAACACATTCCCTCAGAGCTCGGAGTAAGCCACTTGTACGCTTTCCTCCCACATATGAAATAGGCATTATCTGGGAGAACATAGGGTAAAAAATGTAACAACACCATATTGCAAATCTTCCATGTAAAGAAACCAATCCCTAGTTCTCTCATTTGTTCAGTACAAGTATTGGGCTGGATGACATGGGCACAATACCCCTGCGACACCTTTCCAACCCACATGGTTTTGCTCCCACGTCTATAACGGTACCGAAAATACTTTCCACTGTTGGCTATTTTGCGTACAAGTTCAGAGTCGATAGGTATCCTATCAGCTCTGTACGAAAAGGTCATTGTCTGGTTATTCCACGTCACTTCCCAATTTCCTGGTTTTCGGAAATTGGAAATATTAACACACACTAGTGATCTATCTACATGATACTGGTGGAGCTTCAAACTAGGGGGCCTAGATATATTGAATTTCTTGTCCACCAGTCTCCCACCCCGTAATTTGAGTACCCCATCTATTGCTAAAGGGTATGGTACTAATCCTGACTTACTCTGTCCTTGAGGTACCTGTGAGCACACCCAACATTCTGTCTGGTTTAAGACCTTACCCACTAATGAGTGGTAATCACTCAACGGATGTCGGTCCATGTCGATATTAATGTTGGACTGACATCTCTGGATGCACCCATCTTCGACTATGTTCTCGCAATTCCTACAAATACAATATTCATCAGACAATAACCTCTCACATTGCCTCCGAGCTCCATGACTACCAGAGCGCTTACTGATACCAGTCTTTACTCGAGTGATGTGCTGCTCCTGAGATCCTACAAATCTGTACTCCCCATCAGAACCCATTCCAGATCCTTGCTCGACCTCTCTGGGACCCTCACCAAAACAGATTGTCCTGATAAAAAACAGAATTACTAGAAAAACCCAAAACGCAGTCTCTTGAGGTAGATCCATTTCGTTAAGGGAAAAGAAGGAGAAGGGTAGAAGGAGGGGGAGAAAGAGAAAAAGGCAGTGGGCGGTGAAAAAATAAAACTGGTACGACAACCGCCTCTGATCTTGTTGGCGCTCAGGTGCCGTTTCAACAGTCCTGCCTCTCAGCTTTCCCGGAACAAACACTCTAGTGATACAAGGTTCTCTTCACCTTGCTCTTTGAACACACAGTTCACTTGGAACACACAGTTACCAAACTACACAATCTCGATAAATGTGAGCAATAAAACTACTTTGTCACGAGTTTTCTCCGGGTCAG
The DNA here is from genome assembly GCF_028390025.1 of Pseudophryne corroboree. Taxonomy (NCBI): domain Eukaryota; kingdom Metazoa; phylum Chordata; class Amphibia; order Anura; family Myobatrachidae; genus Pseudophryne; species Pseudophryne corroboree. The sequence goes on from NC_086451.1 coordinate 292,765,187, forward strand.
CGACCTTCTTGCAGTGGGACGAGTGGACCCAAGTCTCTCTTTCGGTGACCTTTAGTGCTGTTGTGCTGGTTAACAAGACTTGGTATGGTCCTTCCCACGTGTCTATGAGGCAACCTGAGCGTAATTTTTTTTCTAATCATCGCATAATCCCCAGGCCCAATGTCATGACAATTACTGTTCGGTAGGTCAGGAATCACCAGCTTTAGATTTCTTTGTTGATTTCTCAGCTGCTGGCTCATCCTAACCAAGTATTGCACAGTTATTTCGTTATTGCATTTCAAATCATCCTGGGGGTCTATCATTACATGGGGTTGTCGACCAAAAAGAATTTCAAAGGGTGATAAGTTAAGCGGTGACCTGGGAGTGGTTCTGATACTGTACAACACTAGTGGCAAAGCTTCTGGCCACAGGAATCCAGTTTGAGCCATCACTTTGCTCAGCTTATTCTTAATAGTGCTGTTCATTCTCTCTACCTTCGCACTCGCCTGTGGTCGGTACGGATGTGCAGCTTGCTATTAATTCCCATCAGTTTGCACATGACCTGAAAGACTTCACCTGTAAAGTGGGTACCCCTATTACTTTCAATCATTCTAGGGATACCATATCTGCACACAAATTCCTGTACGATTTTCTTTGCAGTGAACACAGCAGTATTTGTGGCAGTGGGGAATGCTTCTACCCAGTTGGAAAACACATCAGTACATACTAACACATATTTCAAATTCCTACAGGGTGGTAACTGTATGAAGTCGATTTGTATTAACTGAAAAGGTCCGTCTGTAGGAGGGATGTGGGATGGCTCCATTGGTATTGCCTTACCAATATTCTTCCTCAAGCAAGTAAGACATGTCATTGCTTTCTTACCTGCATGAGAAGAGAATCCCGGTGCACTCCAGTAGGCTCTTACCAGCTTGCACATACCCTCCTTGCCCAGATAAGTAAGACCGTGTACCGCCTCAGCTAGACTTGGAAGATATGTTCTGGGGGCCACTGGCTTATTGTGTCCATCTTTCCAATGTCCTGGGGACTCCTGGCCATATCCCTTCGCCTTCCAGACTGCCTCTTCCTGTAGGGAACACACATTTTGAATTTTGAATTTAATTATTTCATGTTATCAGTTGTGTGAAATAAAAATAACCCATCTCTGGATGAGAGAAGAGAGGGAAAATGAAAAGAAAAATGTCAGGTTTGCCATTCACTGACAGGCTGTCACACCATCATGCATATCAGTGTCTGTACACAATCTCCCTTCACCAGTATTCCCATTCTCCACCCTTTGTGCATGACAAGGCACACTGCAGTAATACTGGTGTCATCCTGCTGTTGAGATATACTGGGTTTGGGCAGAAGTCTGAAGGACCGAGTAGGCATGTGGTGTTTGAACTGTAATCGGGTCCATGTATTGGACCACCCTGTGTGAACGAAAAAGATGAAGAGGCAATTGTGGAGAAACAGAATAGAAGTTGGTGACAGATTAGTTTGTAGAGGTAAAGAAGATTTTATAAAATTTGACAACTGGATTGGGCACTACGGGGAAGTGATTCTCTACTTGGTCTACTCCCCTTAAAAAATATTCTATGTGTGTTGTATCTCTACTGGGACTATCCCAGCCATCAATCCAGTGTCCTGTCCATCCTAAGTTCATAGGGAACCCGGTATCTATGAGATAATTTCCTCTACCTGTGATGGACATGAATCTAGAACAGTGAAATGTAACATTAGTCTTCGTGGGTGTCTAACATACTTTGTACTACCTGAGCGGGAGCACATTATATGTATATCATATCTAACAAAGCTCCTGTTAAGTTAATTAGGGGCCATTTCTGCTAGAAAAAGAAGCAAAAGTTTAGAGGCCCCATCTTAACCCCAGCAAGTTTTGTGAAAGGGTAATGTTGCATTTATTTTGTTCTTCCCATTAACCGAATCTGTGTTTTCTATATTGCTTGTGATATTGCCTGTGGTCCCTTGGTCCCATCTATGTGTTTAATAATGCGGCTCGTGTTTTCTGTCTAGGGGTCTATATTGACTATGTGTCCTACTACTGCTACAGTCTCTGGCAAAATGCCCTTCCTTCCTACAAATGTAACATAGTCTTGGTCTTCTCCAAACATCAAGGGTCTGGGGTTTAGGCAGATGGGACTTTTGCTGTAAGAGCCTGTATATTTTCAGTCCTCAGCCTCTCCTTACATTGTTCTCTGCGCCTAGCAATATTCTTGTGATGTTCAATAGTGCACTCGCTAAGATTATCTACTGTTACCCCTCTCCAATTAGGCAAAGATGTTTGCACTCTGACCCTCAATGCCTTATTGAGCCCGTCCATTAGCACAGAGACAGCCACCTCCCTGTAGTTCTTATCGTTCCCTATATCCGATACCCCAGTGTATCTAGCCATTATTTGCAAAGCCCTATGGAAATATTCAGATGTCATTTCACTGTCCTTCTGTCTTCTGGAGAAAATTTTGCTCCACTTAACAGCAGTAGGGAAATACAATCCTAGTTGTATGTTAATTCGTTCCACGTTCTCCTGATTGTGTTCGTCAGTCATAGGACTATCCGACTCTAATTTACAATCCGTGATACATTTTTGGGTGTCAATATTAAGGGGTAGGCACGCTTTCAGGAATGTCCGCCAGTCTTTGTTTGCCGGTTCATGGGTTTTACCCAGATCCTTGACAAACTTCTGACATCTGGCTAAATGCTTCCGGGGATCGGGGAATTCTGAAATGATTGACCACAGCTCAGATCTGGACCACGGGCAATACATTGCATTATTCCTAGTGATGATTATTCCCTGACTATCGGTCCTCCTATTGGGAGTTACTATTTCCAAGACAGGATGTAATCCTACCATTTCATTCCTAATCTTCTTACTGTGAGGTGTTATTGTCTCTGTGTAATGGACAGTCTCACACTTACCGGTAGCTGTGATCTCACCAGTCCTTTCAGTGGGGGATACTGTTACTGCTCTTACTGGTTGGGCCGGGCCCACGTGAGTTTCCTTTAAGGCAACTGCCTGAATGAGAGCTGCGATTTGGCTGGTTCCTTCATCTTCCTGTGACCTATAACCTTGGAGAGAATTCAAAACAGGATACAACTTGCACGGGTTAGGGTTAACACATTGCTTCTGCATTCTACTATCATTTACAGATGTACCATTGATTGTAGCCATTTCCTCCCCTTCGACTTGTGTCGGTAATGGTGTGCTCATACTCACATTCCTGCCAGGTTTGGAACTGAGTGAGTTATTTCCCTTTGCACCTCCCCCTTTTGTTTCCACAGATTTAAACAATCGTTATGTCTGGTCCTTTGTTTTCTAGATTTGATCAGACATATTCTAATACCTACATTCTGCAGTACCTCTGGTTCAAAGCTGCCCATCCTGGGGAATGAGGCCCTATCTTCAGCAGTTATACGTACCCATTCATTGCAAATAGCCTCCATGTGTGAGCCATATTTCTCACACATAATAAACTTTGCTGACCCTCTCGGCCGCAATTCTCCAGCCCGAACCCTGGCTAAAACGTCTCTCGCTTGAGCAACTGGCTCTCATATTTGTGAGTCTTTTTAATAACTAAAAATTCCCACAAACACCAAAATACACAATGCAAGCAGATGGTGAAAGTCTCTTCAAGCGCCTTTCACTTGCTCTCGCCCACGCTGGCCAGTACAACGATACACTGTCGATAGTGGATCGCAATGAACCCAACTTAGGGCTCCTATAAGACCTTACAGCACCGTAATTTCTTTCGGTGGAAGTTCTGTTGAAATATTTTCCTGAGAGAGGCAGCAAAAAATTCCTTTTCGGTATCTTTCCACTGGAATTTTTGTAGGGTGAAAAAAAAACAGTTGCCTAATAACTATTGCTTCAGCCTTTCCAATGGAAGTCCACCATAGAGATTTCCCGACGTTATCAAAGAAAAACCCTTTGTCTATACCATCATGACTGCGTATGCTTTTCCACAGCGCATATGACACAATGGTATCACATTGTGCTGTGTAGAATACACGGACATGTGATTCAATCACACAGCCTATAGAAACTAGTTATCTATATGCCCTATGATTGCTGTAGACCACCTAGAACACCTAGACCACTCTAGACCACCTAGTTTGGGACACCTAGATCACCTAGACCACCTAGTTCTGATCACGTAAGGTAGCGAACCCTACGCCAGAAGGCCCCTACTAACCCAGTGTTCCCACGGGATCCTGATTTCCTAGTTCAATTACAATCACGTCTGCTTTTACTCACTCAGATACACCTTGTTTTTCTTTTCTGTACAGAAAATTCCACTCCCTTAGGTTGGTTATTTTATCCCAGAGGTACTTACAGTTTTAAACAAAATATCAAGGTAATCTGCTTTTGAAATCGGATAGTTATGTGCTATTGTATTAAATGTGTACTATCCCACCTTTAATTGAACAACTATCGTGTGATTTGTACTTAGCGTCCAACCACGTGTACAACGTATGTCCGCAATTCAACAAACCACACAGTCTCTATAAATATGAGCAATAAAAGCTACTATCGCTCACAAACACAACACCCAGTTTTTCTGTATAAACCTTTAACGACTAGGCCAGAACTGCATTTCGCGTCTTTATAATTACTCCCTTAATACATTTATTTCAAATTTATCTACATAGCAAACAAATGTATCTGATTTCACACAGATCTATAATGACTGTAATAACCTATGGCAACAATATGTGGGAGAGTATGCAAAATATCGGTACCCTTTGTGTACGCTTTTGGCGCCAAAAAAAATTACACAGATTTTTAAATAGCTTTTTTCCTGTTCCCTCAAGGTTCTATCAGCACCTCTGCAGACTCGACAGAGCAGACACAATCTAACAGCACAAAATAGAGTTTTAAAACATCCAAGCAACCAGGAAAAGGTTTCACTTAAAGATGTATCTCCACCCTTTGCTGATAGATTAAAGTCTGCTGTGATCTGCAAATCTGCGAGTGTGTGAAAAACCGGATCGAGCTCCCAATTGTGAATGCTGTTTTACTTACAGGACTAAAAGCATTACTTTAATACACTCAATACACTTTAAAATCGAGCCACTGCGGCCGCTGTATTCAATCCTTAACCTACGTACTTTTTACTCAGCGTACAAAGGCCCGTACCGTGCACGCACTTTGCGTACACACGCCGCAACGAATGTACAAAGTACATGCAGTGCATACACACACACCGACACACTGAGAGCACAATGCAGCTTCACGTGTGGCTAAAATACACTTAAAACCTTAGCAGGGAAAGAGACACAACACCAGTTGTATTTAAGATGTTGGGATCCGACCCGCCAACATATAATTGATAAAAGGGGGTTACAACAGATATACAATTACAATAAGAGAAAAGAGGCTACAATACAATGGTACATATGTTTGGTTTCGCCAGCGCCACACGGTCCGGTGCTCAGTCAATCAGCAAGATGACCTTCAGAGAGAGATTACTGACCGGCTAGGCAGCTTGGCCTTTTATACAGTTGGTCAAAACACAATACAATAGACACTGTATGCTCTTCTTCCATTGGTTCAGGGGTGAGACATATCCTGTGCACCGGGGATCATTGAGCAGCTCAAGCGGTGGGCGATGTATAAGACTTGAGATGTGATTTCTGTTGTTTGCATCTGAGTTCCCGCCCCATGACCAGTTAAACCCATCACATTAATCATACATAAATCTGGTATTATTAATAACTTATTGTTGCAATATGTGACAATATTCTTATACCCACCAGATTACTGCTTATGTGACCCTGGACAATATGATCCCAAACATGATATGATTATCCATTTCCATCCTCAAGATATACATATATATATATATATATATATATATATATACATATACACACACATATTCCTGCTATTAAAATTTGTTAGGAAATAAATATATATATATATATATATATATACACACACATATATCTCCAAGAGTTTAGACTATGAATGTTATTACCTCAGATAGCTAAATGTCTGGCATGTAATTTGGCAGCTATTGCTAATCGAGTTCCTTCCAGTTAAACAAGTTTTCTGGATGTTGTCTTCTTGTTTGTCCTGGTTTCAAGTAAGACAATGACAATCCAGTTTTTACTGTCTTCTACAGATACTGGACAACTCTAGAACAATGGGGTAACCAAAGGTATTTGCCTTCTTCATAGGATTACAAAGCTTTGCGTAAACAAGTCAATCTTGTACATTGTGCTGGAGTTTATAGGAGGATAATTTATGTGTGAACTGTAACTTGCTACTATTATTATTATTATCCTTTATTTATATGGCGCCACAAGGGTTCCGCAGCGCCAAATGACAGAATACATAAACAAATAATCAAACAGGAAAACAGCAACTTACAGTTGATGACAGTATAGGACAAGTACAGGGTAAATAAACATAGTAACATCAGCAGATGACACTGGAATAAGTATCAGGTGGCAGAAGACTGCTGGATGTGGTGCAGTTGAAGATTATTAAAGTAAGAAAGGATAAGCACATGAGGGAAGAGGGCCCTGCTCGTGAGAGCTTACATTCTAAAGGAAGAAGGATGTACAGACAGTGTGTGATTTATGCATTACATGGGCAAAATATTGAATATGGCTTTTGCTGGCTTTTCCGTGCGAATGCGTATGCTACCGTATTCACTCATACCACGTGCTAACACGCAAGACTGCATGAGCGGTTATACGTAGCTTGCATGTATGTGTACGCACGGCAGAACAAGCATGTGCACGGAGACCATCTGTGTGGTGTTTGCACGTGATGTGTGTACTGTAATATTTTCCGACTTCGACAACTACTATATATACTGCTCACAAAAATGGAGCACAGATATGGAATGGATACTTGCAGTGACACAGAGCTGCAAGATACAGCAATGGCCTACTGTACTGTACAACTATATACTGTTGGTCACCAAAATGCTGCACTGTACTACTATATATACTGCTCACAAAAATGCAGCACAGATATGGAATGGATACTTGCAGTGACACAGAGATGCAAGATGCAGTAATGGCCTACTGTACTGTACAACGATATACTGTTGGTCACCAAAATGTTGCACTGTACTACTATATATAATGCTCACAAAAATGCAGCACAGATATGGAATGGATACTTGCAGTGACACAGAGCTGCAAGATACAGCAGTGGCCTACTGTACAACTATATACTGTTGGTCACCAAAATGCTGCACTGTAATACTATATATACTGCTCACAAAAATGCAGCACAGATATGGAATGAATACTTGCAGTGACACAGAGCTGCAAGATACAGCAATGGTCTACTGTACTGTACAACTATATACTGTTGGTCACCAAAATGCAGCAAACTGTACTACTATATATACTGCTCACAAAAATGCAGCACAGATATGAAATGGATTCTTGCAGTGACACAGAGCTGCAAGATACAGTAATGGCCTACTGTACTGTACAACTATATACTGTTGGTCACCAAAATCCTGCACTGTAATACTATATATACTGCTCACAAAAATGCAGCACAGATATGGAATGGATACTTGCAGTGACACAGAGCTGCAAGATACAGCAATGGCCTACTGTACAACTATATACTGTTGGTCACCAAAATGCTGCACTGTAATACTATATATACTGCTCACAAAAATGCAGCACAGATATGGAATGGATACTTGCAGTGACACAGAGCTGCAAGATACAGCAATGGCCTACTGTACTGTACAACTATATACTGTTGGTCACCAAAATGCAGCACACTGTACTACTATATATACTGCTCACAAAAATGCAGCACAGATATGAAATGGATTCTTGCAGTGACACAGAGCTGCAAGATACAGCAATGGCCTACTGTACTGTACAACTATATACTGTTGGTCACCAAAATCCTGCACTGTAATACTATATATACTGCTCACAAAAATGCAGCACAGATATGGAATGGATACTTGCAGTGACACAGAGCTGCAAGATACAGCAGTGGCCTACTGTACAACTATATACTGTTGGTCACCAAAATGCTGCACTGTAATACTATATATACTGCTCACAAAAATGCAGCACAGATATGGAATGGATACTTGCAGTGACACAGAGCTGCAAGATACAGCAATGGCCTACTGTACAACTATATACTGTTGGTCACCAAAATGCAGCACACTGTACTACTATATATACTGCTCACAAAAATGCAGCACAGATATGAAATGGATTCTTGCAGTGACACAGAGCTGTAAGATACAGCAATGGCCTACTGTACTGTACAACTATATACTGTTGGTCACCAAAATCCTGCACTGTAATACTATATATACTGCTCACAAAAATGCAGCACAGATATGGAATGGATACTTGCAGTGACACAGAGCTGCAAGATACAGCAATGGCCTACTGTACAACTATATACTGTTGGTCACCAAAATGCTGCACTGTAATACTATATATACTGCTCACAAAAATGCAGCACAGATATGGAATGGATACTTGCAGTGACACAGAGCTGCAAGATACAGCAATGGCCTACTGTGCAACTATATACTGTTGATCACCAAAATGCTGCACTGTAATACCATATATACTGCTCACAAAAATGCAGCACATATATGGAATGGATACTTGCAGTGACATAGAACTGCAAGATACAGCAATGGCCTACTGTACTGTACAACTATATACTGTTGGTCACCACAATGCAGCACTGTACTACTATATATACTGCTAACAAAAATGCAGCACAGATATGGAATGGATACTTGCAGTGACACAGAGCTGCAAGATACAGCAATGGCCTACTGTACTGTACAACTATATACTGTTGGTCACCAAAATTCTGCACTGTACTACTATATATACTGCTCATAAAAATGTAGCACAGATATGGAATGGATACTTGCAGTGACACAGAGCTGCAAGATACAGCAATGGCCTACTGTACTGTACAACTATATACTGTTGGTCACCAAAATGCTGCACTGTAATACTATATATACTGCTCACAAAAATGCAGCACAGATATGGAATGGATACTTGCAGTGACACAGAGCTGTAAGATACAGCAGTGGCCTACTGTACTGTACAACTATATACTGTTGGTCACCAAAATGCTGCACTGTACGGGATCCGGTCTGAAGATCGACAGTATCTAGGTCGACAATGTTTAGGTCGACCACTATAGGTCGACAGTCACTAGGTCGACATGGATGGAAGATTGACAGGGTTTCTATGTCGACATGTGCTAGGTCGACAGGTCTAAAGGTCGACATGAGTTTTTCACATTTTTTTTTTTGAATTTTTTCATACTTAACGATCCACGTGGACTACGATTGGAACGGTAATCTGTGCCAAGCGAAGCGGTAGTGGAGCGAAGGCACCATGCCCGTAGCATGGGAGCGAAGCGAGCCATGCGAGGGGACGCGGTGCACTAATTTGGGATCCCGGTCACTCTACGAAGAAAACGACACCAAAAAAAAAAAATCCTCATGTCGACCTTTAGGCCTGTCGACCTAGCACATGTCGACCTAGAAACCCTGTCGACCTTCCATCCATGTCGACCTATAGTGGTCGACCTAAACATTGTCGACCTAGATACTGTCGATTTGATGAACCACACCCGCACTGTACTACTATATATACTGCTCACAAAAATGCAGCACAGATATGGAATGGATACTTTCAGTGACACGGAGCTGCAAGATACAGCAATGGCCTACTGTACTGTACAACTATATACTGTTGGTCACCAAAATGCAGCACACTGAGCACAGATATTTTCAGCACACTGAGCACAGATATGGAGCTTCTCAGGCAGAGAACATAGATATTTGGAGCACACTGAGCACAGATATTTGCAGCACACTGAGCACAGATATGGAGATTTTCAGGCAGAGAACGTACACTGAGCACAGATATTTGCAGCACAGTGAGCACAGATATGTAGCTTTTCAGGCAGACAACGTAGCCACGTCCTCTCCGTTCAATCTCCAGTGCACGAGTGAAAATGGCGGCGGTGCGCGGCTCTTTATATAGAATACGAATCTTCTGCTGGAAGATCCACGGGCTTTACCTCTTTGGGAGGATCTGCTTCTGCAGGAGCCGTAGCCGTTCGCTTATCAAGACTTACCGCGGCTACGTTTGATGGCATGGTGGTTGAACGCCAGATCTTAGCTCGGAAAGGTATCCTGAGTGAGGTCATTCCTACCCTGATACAGGCCAGGAAGGGGGTAACGTCTAAGCATTACCATTGCATTTGGAAGAAATATGTTTCTTGGCGTGAGGCCAAGAAGTTTCCGGCGGTGGAGTTTCAACTTGGACGTTTTCTCCTTTTCCTGCAAGCAGGGGTGGATATGGGACTGAGACTGGGCTCTGTCAAGGTCCAGATCTCTGCTTTGTCCATCTTCTTCCAAAAACAGTTGTCTGCTCTTCCTGAGGTTCAGACCTTTTTGAAAGGGGTTCGGCACATTCAGCCTCCCTTTGTGGTGCCTACGGCTCCATGGGATCTGGATGTGATATTGCAGTTCCTGCAGTCGGCTTGGTTTGAGCCTCTACAGGAGGCTGATCTCAAGTTTTTCACGTGGAAGGCGGTCACCTTGTTGGCCTTGGCGTCTGCACGACGCATGTCGGAATTGGGGGCTTTATCTTGTAAATGTCCCTATCTGATCTTCCATGAATATAGGGCGGAACTTAGGACTCATTCACAGTTCCTACCTAAGGTTGTGTCGACTTTCCACATCAACCAACCTATTGTGGTGCCAGTGGCTACTGACTCCTCAATTACTTCAAAGGCCTTGGATGTAGTGAGGACTTTGAAGATTTACGTGAAGAGGATGGCTCGTCACAGGAAAAGTGACTTCCTGTTTGTCCTCGATGATCCAAAGAAAATTGGATGTCCTGCTTCTAAGCAGTCGATTTCATGCTGGATCAGGTTCACTATCCAGCATGCTTATTCCACGGCAGGCTTGCCGTGTCCGAAATCTGTAAAGGCCCACTCTACTTGTAAAGTGAGCTCTTCCTGGGCGGCTGCCCGGGGTGTCTCGGCGGTGCAACTCTGTTGAGCTGCTACGTGGTCTGGGTCGAACACGTTTGCCAAGTTTTACAAGTTCGATACTTTGGCCTCTGATGACCTCAAGTTTGGTCAAGCAGTGTTGCAGGAGCCTACGCGCTCTCCCTCCCGTACTGGGAGGTTTGGTACATCCCCATGGTACTAATATGGACCCCAGCATCCTCTAGGACGTAAAAGAAAATAGGATTTTGGTTACCTACCGGTAAATCCTTTTCTCGTAGTTCGTAGAAGATGCTGGGTGCCCACCCAGCGCTTTGTTTTCCTGCGTTGTTTCTTTTTATAGATCAGTGTTACTTGGTTCCTAGGTAAGTTCTGAGTTGTATACTGTTTCAGCTTTTGCTGAGTTGTTCCGGCATGTTGGCCGGGTTTGCATGTTGTGTGAGCTGGTATGAATCTCGCCACTATCTGTGTAATTCCTTCTCTCGAAGTATGTCGTCTCCTTGGGCACAGTTTCTAGACTGAGTCTGGTAGGAGAGGCATAGAGGGAGGAGCCAGCCCACACTCTTAAACTCTTAAAGTGCCAATGGCTCCTGGTGGAACCGTCTATACCCCATGGTACTAATATGGACCCCAGCATCCCCCACAGACTACGAGAAAAGGATGTACCGGTAGGTAACCAAAATCCTATTTCTTCCTTCATCAAATACCGTGAGTGCTGGCTATTTTTACTTTTTCTGGTACACTGAAAACGTGAGTGTGATTTTATATATATATATATATATATATATATTCAACAATGGTGTACAGGTGCACTGGTGTAGGAGATTTTCACATTAGTTAAAAATCTAGTCCACAGAGTAACACTCCAGGCTGTAGCACTGATATTTCTTTGTTATACCTCAGCGATTCTCCCTCTGATTAGCCCCGGACTCCTGGGGCAAATAGTTTTCTAGATGCAAGGATGAAAGGAGAATCCGCTCATAGTGAAGATTGTATTTATTTCTTAAAAGACATTTAGCTCAAATCAAGTCAACAGTGTAAATGAGACTCGTACCCTAAAAACCCACACTGTGGGCTGGTTACCACATGAGTCAATGAAACTCCAAAGGCAAGAGCTGCACACCACCGTCCACTGCCCGGGACCTCGCATTGCGCCACCGGCTGTGGACTACAGCCATGACCTGTCAGCACTGAAAGTGTATAGTTAATATATAATTTATGTTTCATATATATATTTTTTTGCAAAGTGTATAATCCTGTTGTAAAGCATGTTGCTGTAAAACTTTTATATGTATGGGAATATAAAGTAAGAAGGTCCCATCTGAAATGTAATTGTGGAGCAGCTGTCTGGTAATTAATGATTGACGGCTTCTAAGTTAAAGGGCTCTGGCTATATAAACCACCCACCGCGTCTGACAGGCCAGCCTCCTGATGAAGTGAGATACGAAATGCGTTGGGGCGTGGCCTGCCAGATGCATCATCTCCATTCAGCCCTGCATCCAGATCCGATTTCCCGGTCCTGATGGGTCACGGCTGTAGTCCACAGCCGGCGGCATGGTGTACGGTCCCGGACAGTGGACGGCGGTGTGCAGCTCTTGCCTTTGAAGTTTCATTAAATCATGTGGTAACTCCGCTGCAGATACAACAAAGAGGTCAGGATATTTCTGTTCTGGGAAACGGATGCTGTCATCGCCCCCACCCCCGCCCCCAAATGGCATCAGACTGTCAATCACAGACACTTTGATGCTGTACTGCATTCTACGTTGCAGACCTGTACTGCACAAGTGCATTGGTACATTGCGTTATGCACAGCAACTCAGTCCACATATTAATTCCCAGAGTGCGGCACCACCTATCATTCACATGCACCAAAGTATAGAGCCAGGGCTGTTTCTAGGCAATTTGGCTCCCAGTGCGAGATTTTAAAATGTGCCCCCCCCCCTCCCTCCCCCATTGGCATAAAAAAAATGTGCACGGAAAGGGGGCGTGGCTTTGTTAAATGGGCATGGCCTCATTAAAATGGGAGTGGACTTGTCTGGAAAGACTACCTTACACCCTAGTTTTTGATCCTGCACCAACAGATCACGGCCACCACAGCAAAATAAATAAATTCTACCATATTAAGCCCCACACAGTAACGCCCCCTGCACCATATTGTGCCACACACTGCAATGCCCTTGATACATGAAATCCCCATTTTACACATTACGGCAGGCAAGAGTCCCCATTTTATACATTACGGGAAGGCAAAAGTCCCCATTTTACACATTACGGCAGGCAACTGTCCCGATTTTACACATTACGGCAGGCAACTGTCCCCATTTTACACATTACGGCAGGCAAGAGTCCCCATTTTACACATTATGGCAGGCAAGAGTCCCCATTTTACACATTACGGCAGGCAAGTGTCCCCATTTTACACATTATGGCAGGCAAGTGTCCCCATTTTACACATTACGGCAGGCAAGTGTCCCCATTTTACACATTATGGCAGGCAAGAGTCCCCATTTTACACATTACGGCAGGCAAGAGTCCCCATTTTACACATTATGGCAGGCAAGAGTTGCTGGCTGGCTTCCCGGGCGGCTCCCCCTCCTAACCGTCATCAGTACTCCGCTGGGGGCGGAGTTTCGTGTAATGGCGCGTTTGCGTCGTGACATCATAATGCAAACGCACTTTGCACGAAACTTGGCCCCCCGAGTGGAGAAGTAATGATGGAGAGGAGGGTGAGCAGCAAACTGAGTCACCTAGAGCTGCCGCGGGCACCCCGTGCGAATGCACGCCTCGCCCGCTGCAAGAAACGGCTCTGTATAGAGCAACCAAAACAGGTCATAACAACCACCTTCCAGGATTGCACGAGACACGGCCTAGTTTCCATCCCTAGGACCTTGTCTATTGCTGTGGGCTACAACCAACCCCACCCCACTCCAGTCCAGCGATGGCGGCCGCTATAGGGAGCTGAATCATTCATAAAGGATGCAGCCACCACTAAATCGGTGGAGGTATGCAGATGTACTGCAGAGGCCAATGCATTTTCGACCGGCCCTAGGCCTGTCTGTGATCTGACAAAGAGACAACACAGTCTGACATAGGAAGAGAAGGCAGTAAACAACAAGGCACAGTTAAGGAAATAATTGCTAAAACAGAGAAAAAGACAGGGAGGAATGAAAAGAAAAGTAATCTAAATTTCGGCGCATTTTAAATCTTCCCCAGCTGCAGTGCAATATGGCTCCTTTTTGCTTTGCTCCCACCTCGTAATCAGGCCCACTGAGCGCTGTACTTATTTCAATCAATTTCTATTCCAATGAATGAAATGTTGTTACAAACCTTGTAAAACAACCACCATTCATTATCTACTGTGGCTATGAAGCAGCATCAATAGCTGTTCCATTCACAGAGGTACTCACATCCCATTATACTGGTGATTACTGTATAGCAGTGTGTCATGTAGATAAATGTTCTGCTACCCAACTGTTTAATGTTCATCAGCTCTGCAATGGGAGCAGGTACCTGACTAAATGGTATGGCGTGCTGAGTCTCCCAGCTCCTCACATCTGAAGTGCTGCATCCTAGGGATGGACAGCAATTTTCAAATTTAAGAATGGAAAAAAAAATTGAATCATGATTTTTAGATGGATCTGGATGCATCTGTGAAAGGACGCAGCATCGGATCATCGGTGAAACCATCGGCTGGCTGTATAACCCAAGGGTATCACGTAAGCCGGGCGCCCCAGCTTCAACAAAAGTGCCAGGAAGTCTCCATCATCCGACATACAGTAGATTCTGGAATCGTCACTCCCCCACAATGACAGTGACATGCCTCTGTTTTGGGAAACGGCGGCTGTCGCCATCCCCTCTCACCCCCCTCAATCACTGACAGGCTGCTACTTCTCTGCGCCCGACATTGCAGACCCCTACTACACATGCGCAGTATGGGTTCGGTGCATGCACAAAGTACCGAACATTGGTACTTTGCAGCATGCTCTGCTTATCCTTTGGGATAATATATTACTGTTACAGGTTTATTAGTCTGCTGTGAAACGTAGTAGCTCTACTCCTCCCATCTTGACCCTGGATCATCTGATTCATTCCCCTCTGTTATTGTGTCCCCATGCCTGGACTGGCAATCCCCCCCCCCCCCCCCCACCTCCCGCTTGCAATTGTTCCATATCAATGCACTCTGACTACTGCTGTCTGCGAGATCTGGAAGGGGCTTTACCTGTAACAGTGTGGTATATCGGTAATGTGGGTGGAGTGTATTCGTACCTGGAGCTCGACCATGCTTGTTGTCAGCTAATTCCACTTCTCCACGATGTCGAAGTCAGGAACTGTTCTTCGTGTCCTGTATAACAGGGGCAGAAGGACAAGGAGACCCCGAGGAGGACAAAACCCAAACACTGTATATTTAAGGATCACCACACATAAGAAAGGTGACATCCATTTATTGAACGGGAAAATATTAGTCAACGCTGTAAATCAATTCTTGTTAGGATCAATTGCATATATTACTCATTAGCAGTATTCCAGTTCAATTACTGTCTGAAACAGCAATCACAGGTGGATAATGTGTAAAACACAGTAACGGTTTAGTCAAACAATCACATACAACATTAAACGTTAAGGTATAATTACCAACTTCAAGTAGTTTAAGGCAAGAAATGTTCCAGCACTAAATTTGGCACAAGGTCTAGGCCGCCGTCCACAGGGCAGCGTTGTGCGCCAGTAATAACATTAATTTCCTGCACTGTGGATTCTGTTTTGTATCAGTGTCTCAGATTTGTAAAGCCTGCACAGCAATGGTGAACTCTTGAGATAGTGTCAACGGACACCAGGTAAGTATTTGTAAGAAGGCGGACAGGGTGGGTAACTTTTTATATGTAACACAGCAACAATGAATAATGGTGCTAACAGGTATTTGCATCCACGGAAAGGTAAGTCAATTAGCAGAGTTGTGCCCTTTGTGTTTTCTAAGGATATTTGTATCCATGGAAAGGTAAGTAAATTTTAGCATACAGTCTTGTAGTGCAGACTAGTAAAGTCATAAAACAGTTCTGGCTGGCAGAGTGAGGACAGGGGTTCATACAATAGGATGTATAGATATTACCAAAGAGAACGTTTTCTGGATATATCAATCAGGCGCAAAAGCACATTGGAGTTAAATTCTATTGAAAAAGGTTACACCTTTACACATTGGGGGTAATTCCAAGTTGATCGCAGCAGGATTTTTTTTAGCAGTTGGGCAAAACCATGTGC
This sequence comes from Pseudophryne corroboree, assembly GCF_028390025.1. Lineage (NCBI taxonomy): Eukaryota > Metazoa > Chordata > Amphibia > Anura > Myobatrachidae > Pseudophryne > Pseudophryne corroboree. The sequence continues at coordinate 292,781,439 of NC_086451.1, forward strand.
ACTGCAGGGGAGGCAGATATAACATGTGCAGAGAGAGTTAGATTTGGGTGTGGTGTGTTCAATCTGCAATCTAATTTGCAGTGTAAAAATAAAGCAGCCAGTATTTACCCTGCACAGAAACAAAATAACCCACCCAAATCTAACTCTCTCTGCACACGTTATATCTGCCTCCCCTGCAGTGCACATGGTTTTGCCCAACTGCTAAAAAAAATCCTGCTGCGATCAACTTGGAATTACCCCCATAGTAAGAAATGCAGGTCCCAATAGATACTCTGCTTGTATCAATCCAGGTAAACAAAACAACATACAAGAGAGCGCAATGAAAATTAATAAAATACAAATGTAATTGTTAAAACACAAAATAAATTATAATGTTTCACAGTATTAAAAAGAGCTTGTTGCATAAAAAAACAACTGAAATTGAGTAACTGGTGCAGTCTCACTGTTGCTCCTAAGCATATGCTGGATTATATTAGTGTGGTTCCAGATATTCAGTTTATGATGCAAATACAGCAAATAGATTGAGTGTTGTGGCTGGTTGATTTGTATTGCAAGCACAGCAAGTTGGGTAAATATAGATTAATGGATCAAGCGTTCTCTGTATATAGGAGAGCTGTACTATGCTACCACCTCCCACATTAGATGTATGCTCATCTGCAGATAGGATGTGAATCCTCCCCGTAGGCAAGAAGGACCGCCGGATCTTTGAGATGTGTATGTCCTGCGGGGGACAATACTCTCTCTCTGTCTCTCTCTCTCTCTCTCATGTCCTCAATCAGAAGCGGGAGTTTGTAGCTCAAGTGGGGAGTGAGGGCACAGCTCTGCAAGTGGAAGATGAGCGGTATATGTCCACTTGTCCGTAATGATTCTTGCTGTGCAGGAGCAATATGCAAATTTCGGAGCGAAGTGTACTGTAATCACCAGGGGATCCTTGACGCTATCCCAAACAGGCGGTTTCTAATGTGGGAGGTGGTAGCATAGCGCAGTTCTCCTATATATAGGTGTTCATACAACTCTATTACGTTTATTGAACTGTATAATAACAACTGGATGCAGTTCATAAATAATGTCACCACCTGAGGCAGTGGTAATGCACTTTTAACTTGGGAGTCTTTGACTCGGATATTTAGGGTCAGAGGCATCCCCCTTTTTCCCCACTATAAATATATATACATATCTGCAGGAGTGGAGGTGCACAATATTAACAGGCAGTTGGGGTGGAGATTCTCAACATTAACAGCCAACTGGGGTGGCGAATGTGAGTGTACATGCAGTGGTGGTCTGTGTCCTCGCTGGTCATCTCAGTGAACCTCTCCCGGGTGTTGGCCACCGGGATCTCGCTCTCTGGGCTGCTGATAGCTTGATAGCTCAGCACCACCTCCTGTGGTGCAACAGTCTCTCCCCTGCTCTCACGTGGCCACACAGGTCGCGCTGCTCCCAACCGCATCTCCTCCGCTCTCCTGGTGCAGTGGCACCTCTTTCTGCCTGCCGCTGGTCCCAGCCACGTCTCCCCCACTTTTCAGTCACACGCGGCCACTCTCCTCTGCCACACACCCTTTACCTGCCAGCTCCTCCTCTCTCCTCATGCCCTTCTTCCTCCAATCCCTGTCTCGCCAGGACTTCCCGCTCTGGACAAAACGGACAGATTCCCCTTGGTCCCAGTGCCCCAGTCATTTAGTCCCCTCCGTGGGGCATTGCTAGGCAATGCAGGGAAAAGAAATTAACCCTTACAGGGCCATTGAAAGAAGGCTTTTCTGACAGGAGTTGCAATTAGGGTTCCTTAGCTCCCAGGAGGGGCACCATAAATGCGGGTACCACAAAATCCCTTTGTGGCCTAGACTGCTTCTTCCTATATGCTTTCTGGCTGCCAGCTGGCACCATTGCTTCTCTCTTCTTACCCGTCTGCTGCTGGCTGGGACAGACGGCTGCCTCGTGGAGCTGATGCAGGGAAGTGCTGTCCTCCCCTTCTCTGTAACGGGATGGGAGCATCCTCCTCTTTTCCAGGCATTTTGCTGTGTAGTGTTCAGCCTGCATTGTATGGCTGGTTGCTGGCCGGAATAGCCTGGTGCGCTGCGCCTTCACTGAAACCGAGGTTGCAGCGGGGGGGGGGGGGGGGGGGGGAGCCCCAGTAGCGTTCTAGGCGTTACACAATGAAGCGGCTGGTCCAGGTAAAAAGCCCACAGGAAAGAGTCGGCAACGTGGACGTGTGGAAGAAGGTACTATCTTCCCTCCCTCCCCCCCCCCCCCCCCCCTCCCGGTTGCTCCATTTATCCACCTCGGCATCTGTGTCAGAGTCTTTATTCTTTAGTGCACATACACTATCTTCCCAAACATCAATGGAAAGATGGCATTGGGCAAGGAGGAGAGACCCACTTTCTGCAAGCAAGCAAGGCAGCAGATGCCCTCCCATGCACCCCCCACCCCACTGGATTAGAATGGCCCCGCAATTGGTAATTTTTTATATGGGATTATTTTTAGGGGGCATGGGCACACTATCATTTAGGGCCATGCCCCATTCATTACTGGGGCCCCACATAGCTCTCTAGGCCTCTGAGTGTGGCATATCCTGTCCCTCTATATTGTAGAGGAGGGTGAACTATTTTATTTTTAATACATTTTTAGTGGATGGCAGAATATCTCTGTCATAAATACTATCACATTATTTAGTGCATGCTGCCACATTTGTCTGATGACAGTCCACTTCACCGCCTTGGCACAGACTCTTTGTACCCACACATTGTAATGTTTTCATACCATTTTATTCATTTTGATTGAACTTTGCATAAATAAAATCAACTAAAATGAAACAGATCAGATAATGTAAATTCACATAGTTGGAAAATGTTTACTTTAATGCTATTTAATACAATTCTCAACAGTCCTTCACCTCAGTAAGCCTATTCGGCCAAGATAAACAGGAAAATGTGATGTGTTTACTGGAATCTGTAGACATTAAATAAAAATTCATGTATGATTGGAGCTAATTAACGAGTCAGTGCGCAGTGTTTAGGGAATTGCAAGGTGATTGGTAGAATATTTGACAAAACGATCACATCTGTAATTGGTTTGTAAAAGACTGTAAAGTATGTCAGTGTTATTGATTCATTGGAAGGTGAATGGCAACAATGTATTACACAGTGCTTTACAAAGTGAATGTGTAATCATTCACATTAGTCCCTGCCGCAGAGATCCTACCAGACAAACACACACACTCAGTGTGGGACTGAGGCATGAAGGGCCCTCTGGGGTGATGCAGTGGTGAGGGCCCATGCTTAGGGGTGTGGCCAGCTACCACACAGGCTTGGCTATCCATTAGAGAGTGAGTGTTCCTGACACCTTGATAAATATGTACATACCGCTAATGTATGGTAATATACCATATTAATAACAGGAATGCACTGTAGAAAATATACCATAGTCCTGTGCAGTATAATGTAACATATGTATAATGTATAATTCAAGTGCACAGTCTGGATACTGATCCCTAGAGGAAGGGATGGGCCCTCAGATAATGGGGCCCTCCATGGCTTTCCCCTGTAACCCGATGGGTCTGTCTGACCCTGCACACACTAACATTAAAATACCAGTATGTTTTCGGACTATGGACCTGATTCAGCATGGATCACAAAAGCAAAATCTTTCTCAAACTGGCAAAACCATGTTGCAATACAGAGGGAGGGGTGGGGGGTGGGGTGGGGGGGCAGATATAACGTGCAGAGAGAGTTAGATTTGGGTGGGGTGTGTTCAAACTAAAATCTAAATTGCAGTGTAAAAATAAATCAGCCAGTATTTATTTACCCTGCACAGAAACAATATAACCCACCCAAATCTGACTCTCTCAGCAGATGTTACACTTGCCCCACCTGCATTGCACGTGGTTTTGCCCATTAGAGAAATATTTCGCTTTTGCGATCCATGCTGAATTGGGCACTATGAGAGGAAACAAAGCACCGTGTGGAAGCACAAGGGTGTTTAGGGCCTAATTCAGACCTGATTGCAGCAGCAAAATTGTTCTCTAATGGGCAACACCATGGGGGTGATTCAGACCTGATCACTAGGCTGCTAAAATTGTTGTCCTGCAATCAGATAGTTGCTGCCCAAGGGGATTGTATATTCGCTGTGCAAGTGTGCGATCGCATGTGTACGCCGAGCTGCTAAAAATCCCTCAGTCAGCGGACAGCTGCAAATCTGTTCGTACCTCACTCACCAGTGAATGGTTTTAACCAGTGTGTGCAGTCTGTGCGCAGCCCAGGACTTACTCCTACAGTGCGATCAGAACGGGATGACCGGGGTGGGAGCCGACATCACATACCCTCCCTGAAAATGCTTGGGAACGCCTGCATTTTCCCTGACACTCCCAGAAAACGGTCAGTTACCACCCACAAACGGTCTCCTCCTGTCAATCAGCATGCGAATGGCTATGCAGTTAGAATTTTCGCACCAGCCTGTTGCTGACTGGTGATGCCTGTTGTTGTTTGCGACGCGTGTGCGCATTGCGGTGCATATGCATGCACAGTTAATTACTGATCGCCCGCTGTGCAAAAATGCACAGCAGTGACCAGGTCTGAATAACCCCCCTATGTACAAATACATTTACATTTACACAAAACACTCAATAATGATAATGGTGCCAATAAAGCAATGCATAAAACACTGGGTGAATAACTTGTATAGGAGTTGAACAATCTGTTTAGTAAATATAGAGTTATCATGTGTGTGCAACTTAGGAGTACAGTGCACCGCATAAAGGGCCTGATTCAGCATGGGTTGTAGTTGTGTGACAAATCACACAACTACAACCCTTTATACTAATGTGTGGGTGACACCCAGCACAGAGCAAGTCCGCCCAGCATGCTGGGTCCCCCTTCCCGCTAACATGCGAATGCTTCGCTCAGTGAAGCGTTCGCATGATTAGGGTTGTACCCTGCCTACGCAACATAGCTGTGAAGGCAGTCGGCGGGCAGCCATCTTTTGAGTTGCAGCGGCTGTGTCTGAGGTCACGATGCCCACAAAGCGTGGCGTCAATGCCCCCGTCGCCACCTCCGCCAGGGCATAAACTGCATTCTGAAGAGAATGCAGTTTCAGAATTTCAACATGCGTGCACCGGCATGCGCGCAGGCACACATGTGCTGAAATAACCTAATAGCGATTTCAGCACAATAGTGGCTGATGCTGAATCAGCCCCATAATCCTCTGTACTTTTGTGCATAACTTCTCAATTTTTGTAATCCAAATAGTCATAAAGATAGTTCTATCCGATGTGTCCCTGGGATAAAATAGACCTGGTAATGTGGATAGACCCGTCCTGCTCAATCTTCAGCCAGGACTGTATCTCCGGATCTCCCCTGCACTACACATGTAGCTGCAGAGCAGGCCTTAACTAATTTGATGCCCTAGGCAATATTTTGGATAGTTCCCCCTAGCACTGCTGCTAACTCTGCCTCTGACCCAGTGATGTGTGGTGGGGTGAGGCAGAGCCTTTACTGTCATACTAACGTTTGTGCCAGAGTTTTGACTGTGTAACGTATATCAAAAATACAAAGAATATGTTTGAAATATCTCCTTTTGTAAAAAGTCTATGGCAGGTGAGGCAGTGAGGCAGCTTGTTTGTCAAACTATCCAAATTAGCGCAGTTTCTCCAAAGATGGGAGAACTGAGAAAGAGGAATGTTCTTTTTCCACTCAGGAAGGTGGCAGCTCGTAAACTCCAGATAACCTTTTTGGATGAATGGTTTATACAGCAGTGTGGCATGGCAATGGGCACGATTTGTGCCCTGAGGCTGGCTAATATATACATGGGTCAGTGGGAAAATGAGACCACTCACTTGCAATCTGAACATACTGTACTCTTTAAGAGGTACATTGACGATATCTTGATAGTGTGGAGGGATAGCAACGAACAGTTTGTTGAGTTTATGAACATTAGTGTGAATGAGTTTAATTTCAAATTCACATATAATATGGGTCTCAATAAGATAGAGTTTTTAGATCTAGTTCTTGATAGTACGGAGTCCGTGACAACTGGAAAAATTGAAACATATACATTTTTTAAAAAGGTGGTCTGTAATAGTTATCTGGAGTTTACGTACTGCCACCTTCCTGAGTGAAAAAAGAACATTCCTTTTTCTCAGTTCTCCTGTCTTCGGAGAAAATGCGCTAATTTGAATAGATTTGACAAACAAGCTGAAGTGTATACAAAAAGGTTTAGGGATAGAGGGCACCCAAAAACTATGATTGATCAATCTAGGATTAGAACGAGGAACAAGAATAGGGATGATTTATTACAATATATGATAAGACCAACTCAAGATCCTCCTGATAATGGATTCTTTTGTCCCTTTGTAATGGATTATACCAAGGAAGCCACTGACATAAAAAAAGATTTTATTCAAAAACGAGTATATTACAACTTGATCCAATTCAAACAGATATATTACCAAAATCCTCTAATCTAGTTTTTAAAAAAGCCAGGACTATTAAATCCTATGTGTTAAGGAGTAGATTGGAACCAGTGAGTACAGGGGATATAAAAGTTGATCACCCATTAGTAAAGGTTAAGGGATCGTACCCTGGCAGTAGTTGTAAAGTATTTAAATTAACCAATAAAAATAAAAAGAGCATTTTTACTAGTGATAGAAAGTAGGAATTTTATGTTGAGACTATTAATTGTAATTTCTCCTTTGTAGTCTACATGATTACTTGTCCTTGTGGGTTTAAATATATTGGTAAAACAAAGAGGTGTCTTAAGACATGGATTCTGGAACACACTCATAATATAAGTAACCAAGTTTTAAATCATAGTCTTCCGCATCATTTTTTTGGAAAAACATGCAAGTGACCCTGATAGGCTTGTATTTAAAGGAATTGAACATATTCCAGTAATGAAAACGGGTGGTGATAGAGAACGTAAATTAGACTAAAGGGAAACCTACTGGATACTTACCTTGAATATACTTAAACCTAAAGGTTTAAATGAGGGATTCGAAATCACACTCTATATTACTTAGGAACAGTTCTTATTAGAGATAAGCGGTTTCGGTTCGTCGAGATCCGAACACCCCCGAACTTCACCTATTTTACACGGGTCCGAGGCAGCCTCGGATCTACCCGCCGTGCTTGGTTAACCCGAACACGGCCGAACATCATCATCCCGCTGTCGGATTCTCGCGAGATTCGTATTCTATATAAAGAGCCGCGCGTCGCCGCCATTTTCACTCGTGCATTGGAGATTGAACAGAGAGGACGTGGCTACGTTCTCTGCCTGAAAAGCTCCATATCTGTGCTCAGTGTGCTGCAAATATCTGTGCTCAGTGTGCTGCAAATATCTGTTCTCTGCCTGAAAAGCTCCATATCTGTGCTCAGTGTGCTGCAAATATCTGTGCTCAGTGTGCTGCATTTTGGTGACCAACAGTATATAGTTGTACAGTACAGTAGGTCATTGCTGTATCTTGCAGCTCCGTGTCACTGCAAGTATCCATTCCAAATCTGTGCTGCATTTTTGTGAGCAGTATATATAGTAGTACAGTGCAGCATTTTGGTTACCAACAGTATATAGTTGTACAGTACAGTAGGCCATTGCTGTATCTTGCAGCTCCGTGTCACTGCAAGTATCCATTCCGTATCTGTGCTGCATTTTTGTGAGCAGTATATATAGTAGTACAGTGCAGCATTTTGGTGACCAACAGTATATAGTTGTACAGTACAGTAGGCCATTGCTGTATCTTGCAGCTCCGTGTCACTGCAAGTATCCATTCCATATCTGTGCTGCATTTTTGTGAGCAGTATATATAGTAGTACAGTGCAGCATTTTGGTGACCAACAGTATATAGTTGTACAGTACAGTAGGCCATTGCTGTATCTTGCAGCTCCGTGTCACTGCAAGTATCCATTCCATATCTGTGCTGCATTTTTGTGAGCAGTATATATAGTAGTACAGTGCAGCATTTTGGTGACCAACAGTATATAGTTGTACAGTACAGTAGGCCATTGCTGTATCTTGCAGCTCTGCGTCACTGCAAGTAACCATTCCATATCTATGCTGCATTTTTGTGAGCAGTATATATAGTAGTACAGTGCAGCATTTTGGTGACCAACAGTATGTAGTTGTACAGTACAGTAGGCCATTGCTGTATCTTGCAGCTCCGTGTCACTGCAAGTATCCATTCCATATCTGTGCTGCATTTTTGTGAGCAGTATATATAGTAGTACAGTGCAGCATTGTGGTGACCAGTATACTACAGTACAATAGTCCAGTGCTGTTCTCGCTGCTCAGTGTCAGTTCTCCGTAGTATCATCAGTGCTTAGTAAAATCAGTGCTCAGTATAATCAGTGATTGATCAGTATAATCAGTTCTCAGTATAATCAGTGCGCTGTAAGACGTGCGCCCGTTTTCCACCATTAGTGCATTGGGATTTAGACAATTGATGAAGTTATTGTGTCCCCAGTACAAAATCCCATCTAGATTCCACTTCACTAGGCAGGCGTTAGCGAGATTTTACCAATTAATATCAGTGATTTATAATTAATTATTAATTACAGTGATCTTGCCAAATGATTCCAGTGATTTTGTCATTTTCTTCCAGTGATTTGGACTAATAATACCATTGATTAGAACGAATAATTCCTGTGATTTTGTCATTTTCTTCCAGTGATTTGGACCAATAATACCATTGATTAGAACAAATAATTCCTGTGATTTTGTAATTTTATTCCAGTGATTTGGACCAATAATACCATTGATTAGAATGAATAATTCCTGTGATTTTGAGGTGTTTGTGTCGCTTAGCTTAGCCGTCCAGCGACCACAGTGCACCTCCTTTTCTCTTTTCTTTGCATCATGTGCTGTTTGGGGCCAATTTTTTTAAGTGCCATCCTGTCTGACACTGCAGTGCCACTCCTAGATGGGCCAGGTGTTTGTGCCGCCCTCTTGGGTCGCTTAGCTTAGTCATCCAGCGACCTCGGTGCAAATTTTAGGACTAAAAATAGTATTGTGAGGTGTAAGGTGTTCAGAATAGACTGGGAATAAGTGGAAATTATGGTTATTGAGGTTAATAATACTATAGGATCAAAATTACCCCCAAATTCTATGATTTAAGATGTTTTTGAGGGTTTTTTGAAAAAAAACACCCAAATCCAAAACACACCCGAATCCGACAAAAATATTTCAGGGAGGTTTTGCCAAAACGCCTCCGAATCCAAAACATGGCCGCGGAACCGAATCCAAAACCAAAACACAAAACCAGAAAATTTTCCGGTGCACTTCTCTAGTTCTTATTGGATATTGGTTTTCTCCGTGGTAACCTGAATTGTTATCTATTCTTATTCTTTCTCTTTTGTGTAAATTGTAACTAATGAAGATTTTATATGTAATATTATTAATATACTGATTTGCAATGCTGGAACTGGTAGATGAATTGTAAACTGTATCTCTACTTTCTAGCCTACTTACAGTAATATTGGTTTTATTACTTATGGAGTAGTTTGCATATTTTTTCTAGCTAACTAGCTTGTGTTTTGCTAACAAACAGTTACTTCATATTTGTTACAGTATGTGATCATCAAAGACTGAAGATTCAGATGTTACTGCTGCCAGTTTTTAAATGGAGATGCAGTATGTTTTTTTCCCTTTTGTCTTTTAGGCTTGATTGTGATGCAACACAGGTGATCTAATAGGTTGGTGTATATAAACAGCATCTAGCGCCACAAACGCCAGCCCTCTGACGAAGTCTGTGACGAAATGCGTTAGAGCGGAGTCTGCTGACACAACTGAGTCTCTGATCCTTGTCTTTCTGGACACCCGATGCTCGGCGGCTGTGATCCTGTTTGTGACGGTATCCGAGGCCGGAGTCCTGTAAAGGGGTTGAGGAATCCTGTTCCGCTGATAGGAGTGTTCCAGCATTTGCCTTGGTTTTATGTGTGGAATCATGTGGTAACCAGCCCACACTGGTTACGCATTGGTACGGGCAATATAATTTGCTTTTATTTGTACTTGTACAAAAAACTTTTTACTGTTAAAAAACTGTTTTACACTGTGGAGGGCATACTCTATTTTCTTTTTTAACAGATAAAATACCCGTAGGATTACGGATCGGATAAAGAAAGGAGAGCAGCGGTCCTTACACACACATAGGATTTAATAGTCCTGGCTTTTCTAAAAACTAGATTAGGGGATTTTGGTAATATATCTGTTTGAATTGGATCAAGTTGTAATATACTCCAGTTTTTGAATAAAATCTTTTCATTCAGAGTTGATCGTTCGCAGACGATTTTCGCAGCGCAGCGATCAGTTAAAAAAATGTCAAAACTGTGCAAACAGCATCGTTGCTGTGCAATGCTTCTAGTGAAGAATCCATTCGCACAACCGATCGCAAGGAGATTGACAGGAAGAGGACGTTTATGGGTGTCAACTGACCATTTTCTGGAAGTGGTAGGGAAAACGCAGGCATGTCCAGGCGTTTGCAGGGCGGGTGTCTGATGTGAATTCCGGGACCGGACACGCTGAAGTGATCGCAAGGGCTGAGTAAGTTCAGACCTACTGAGAAACTGCAAAAAACGTTTTCGTCCCGCTCGGCTGCACATGCGATCGCACACTTGCAAAGCAAAAATTCACTCCCCTGTGGGCGGCGACTATGCGTTTGCACGGCTGCAAAAAGTAGCTAGCGAGCGATCAACTCGGAATGAAGGCCATAGAGAGAAGGGGGGGAGAGGACACATCCTTGAGGGGCCCTCATGCTGATCGTGTGCCCACTAGAAGTGAACGATCCGGCTTTCACCACCTGTTTCCTTGCTGTCAGGAAGTCGTTGATCCAGAAGCATGTTGATTCTGGGACCCCTAAGGAGAGGAGTTTGGCTTGCAGGATACTGGGGATGAGTCTATTGAATGCCGAACTGAAGTCGACAAATAGGACCCTTGCATAAGAGCCCGGTCGGTCTAGGTGCTGTAGCATGTAATGCAGCCCCAAGTTAACTGAGTCCTCGACACTCCTGTTCGCTATGCGAACTGCAAGGTGTCTAGGTGAATGTTAGTCACTTCTTAAGTGCTTCAGCACCAGCCGTTCAAACACTTTAATTGCCACAAATGTTAGTGCGATCAGCCTGCAGTCATACAGGTCTTTTGCAGCTGCTCTCTTTGGAACCGGGACGATTGTTGAACATTTAAAACAGGAGGGAACCTTGCACGTCTCCAGTGAGATGTTGAAGATCTTGAAGTAGAAGGGGATACTGCAGAAAGAGATGTCAAACTGATGCAAGATTTTTCTGGAAGAATTACGAAGGATGAGGAGCAACGGCTGAATTTATTGCAGTCGGTTGAAGAAAATCGAAAGAAAATTCCATGTTTCGAGAAATCTGTATTGAAAAAATTATAAATCAGTAGAAAAAGTTTGAGAAAGTCTGATGTTTAGAAGTTGCAAAATAAAACTTTTCTTTCAAATTAGCTCGCTTTTACTATTTCGCAAAAAATTTGGGGTGCGTTTTGGACAATCAAGGAAGGAGGAAATGGTCATTTTTACTTTTAGGGTACTGTTATCAATGTATAATAACAGTTTCAAATTATTATGAGCCTACCCAAAGTTCCCCCCAAAAAAATCGAAATAGGGAGGAAATAGTGAAAAGTGGCCAAATTTTTTAAACTTTTGGTCCCTAAGGGCAAACTTAATCCCTGCACCTACGAAGCTCAAATTTCGTATACTCACTCTTGGGAACAAGAGGAATGGGATAAACCCTGGGGAACAAGAGATTTATTAAATAATATTTTTTTTTAAGACACCCTACCCTGCTGCTTTACAGTGTGGGAAAGGAGGGTGGTGGTGGCTCACTTGCAGGAGTCAGACTGACTCAGCAAAGGCCCATGGAAGGAGGTGCTGAAGCTGGGCATGCGTAGCAGTCCCCTCCAGGTCCGGCGGCCATGTTTGTTAGGGGCTCTTCCACCGACCCAGGGGCAGCGCCGCATGCCAACAACTGAGTGGCTGCAGACAGCCTACAGCCACTCCAGTGCTACCGCTGGCAGCTCAGCTCAGGTGTGCAAGTCTAGAGCCACCAGCGGTGGCGCCGACGATAGGGTGCCCCACGGACCACCAATGTTAACAGAGCCGGTCAATATGCGTAGACAAATGCCCTAGGCAATTGCCTAGTTTGGCTATAGCTAGGGCCGGCTCTGCGTAGCTGCAAACTTCTGGAAGCCGCCAGATGATATATAGTGACAAAGGAGAGTTACGGCGGTGCGGCATACAGTGCCCTCAGGGGGAGCACAACCCAGAGTGTCCATCCCACAGCTTATGACAGGTGCCTGACTGTGACTCCGGGCTCACCTATAGCGCTGCCTGCGTTGTTGTCACAACAACTGTTGCTGCCTCATCTCTCGTTTCCTTGCAGCTGCCAGGGTCTCCACAAAGCTGGTGAGTGTTAGCTATAAAAGGGATTACAATAAACAAAGAAGATGTTTATGTTATACATATATTATTTGTAGCATTCTAATTGTTTTTATATAAAGAGTCCAGATGGCGGGGCTAAATTACGCAAATCATGTCATTTTAGCCCCGCAATTTGCAGCTTTTTCCTGTGATGGTGGCATTGTCTAATGACGTGAGAGCGTTGCTCCAGGCCTGAAGTGGCCAGCAACGTCTCCTTTCTCTGGCTTTTCCCAGAAAGGAGACAGAAAAAGTTGGCAAGTATGTGGTACAGTATTGGGAGCAGAAGGGTCGGTAGGCTGAAGCTTTGCCTAGGGTGTTGACAAACCTTGCACTGGCCCTGACACCTGTAGAGGTGTTGTACAAATTGACATCTGTCCCCATGGATGAATAACTAAAATATGGACAAATCTAACTCTGTTTGGTAAATGTACACCTATAATAGGTTGGGTTTGGTATGTAAGTTCGACATTTAGGGGGAGATTCAAATGTTTGAAAAGTCAGTTGGGAGTCTGTTTTTTTCCTATCTAATGGACAGGAAAAAACAGACACCCAACCGACTTTTCAAACATTTGAATCTCCCCCTTAGACACAAAGAAAAATAGGAAAGATTGTCTCTTCGTTGGCGCACAAAAGGAGAAAAAGATGATTTAATCTAAAATGTAACTTTTAATAGTAATCAATTAAAATAGATGTGAAATATATATGAAGATGTTTTATTAATAAAAGATATTATATCTATTAAAAATATTCACTGTGTCACTTGTTTTATTTCCATTTGTATTGTTGTTCTAAGGATCCAGACCATTCGTAACAGTTTGACAGTTTCTATGTAAACATATATCCACCAATTGTTGTGATTTTTGGCTAGTGTGTCACTTAACAGGGGACCTAAGAGGAGGCTTGTGTGGAGTGAGTTCCCTGTGCCCCTATCTAACCTTGATATAGGTATATTACAAACAGGTCTCCTTTCCACACTCTTGATTTATCACAGAAAGAAAATCCCGTGATATAATGCACTTTTTAGATGCGGTGCCATTTATCTAACACCTCCGTCCTGTAATTACTCATACAGAATTAATGCTTGCCTGTTCGTATTGCCAGGCTGAATTATTGAGGCAAAAACACTGTAACAAGTTGGACCATACAATGTTGCGGTCTCCTCTTAGATTGACACAACACTATGACCATTTACTTCTCTCCTATTACAAGGAGATTTGTAGGATATAGTGGGATAAATTAATATATAATATGCTTACAGTATATTCAGCATCACACGCGTGTCTTTACGATTTTATCCCATTATATTATAAACAAAGGGCCATTGAGAATAGGAGGTAACCACACTATTTTATATCATGTAACTATAATTATACACGTATGTCGTGTTCTTGTCATGTGCTATGTATGTAGTACAGAGTTAATGGTATAGTGATTTTCTCTTTTATCTCAAAGGATATCACAGTATGTGAAAGCAAGGGATCACTGAGATCTATACAATAAATAATGTCTCTATTTGTTCATTTATATGGCTATTTCTGTTGCATACAAATTGAATTACACCTAAAGTGTCTTTGCAGCAGTGATTTAATGCAAATATAGCCTATATTGTACTGATTCACTATGATTGTCAGTGCAGGCTTTCGTACAATCTCTTTTATTGTGTATGTGTTTGATCATTTCATACTTATACTGTCTCATTTGACATACAATGTTAATATTGTTCTCTCATATGTTTCTCACAGAATAAAGGCACACGGCCACTGAGACATATGTGATGTATTATTTCTGCACACATACGTATAGCCGCACGTAATTTAATTACCATCAGCGTATTACTGCAACGGCTGTTTTAATTGTAAGTGTAATCTATGTTGATTCCCCCGATACTGAGAGGGTCAGTGATTTTTCTATTACGAGTGGTTAACCACCATCAGCATATCATTGCGACAGCTGTTTTAGTTGTAAGTGTAATTTATACTGATTCCCCCGAACTCATTACTAAGAGGATCAGTACTTTTTCTATTACAGGTGTTATAATTTAACCACCATCAGCGTATCACTGCAACAGCTGTTTTACTTTTAGGTTTGATCTGTGCAGATTCCCCCGAGTTCAATATTAAAAGTATCCACACTTATTCTCTTGCGAGTATTATAATTTAGTCACCATCAGTGTATTACTGCAACAGCTGTTTTAATTATAGATGTGATCTGTACTGGTTTCCCCGAATTCAATACTAAGAGTATCAGTACTTTCACAAATGTGTTTTTGATCGCCGTCAGAACCTCCCCATAACGGCTATAGATACGTATGTAGCGCCTGTATATTAACTAACATAGGTTCATTACTAACGGTGTCCATATACATTCGTCCTGTTACACAATCATATAACTCTCTTAGTTGATCAGCACCTGACTGTAGCGACTTCTGATACGTATGTGATACCTATTGTATTGGTTCACACAGATCCGTTGCTAACATTGTCCATACACATTTTCTTACTACATACTCATATGGTTCTCTTAATGGCTCCCTCAACTCCCTCTTTATCTAGCTAAATTGTTAGTCTGTCGATACGAGTGATCCTATTCCTATTTCATATATCCATTAGCTGTATTAACATTTAAACAAGTGATTTCAACATTTTCAGTGAATATAGCAGGCAAATTTATGCCGCTCTGAAACGCCACCAACGTGCACGTTTCACATCAGCTTCCTCAGGGCAAAAGGGGGCAAAAGTTTTGCCCTGAGGAAGCTGATGTGAAACGTGCACGTTGGTGGCGTTTCAGAGCGGCATAAATTTGCCTGCTATATTCACTGAAAATGTTGAAATCACTTGTTTAAATGTTAATACAGCTAATGGATATATGAAATAGGAATAGGATCACTCGTATCGACAGACTAACAATTTAGCTAGATAAAGAGGGAGTTGAGGGAGCCATTAAGAGAACCATATGAGTATGTAGTAAGAAAATGTGTATGGACAATGTTAGCAACGGATCTGTGTGAACCAATACAATAGGTATCACATACGTATCAGAAGTCGCTACAGTGAGGTGCTGATCAACTAAGAGAGTTATATGATTGTGTAACAGGACGAATGTATATGGACACCGTTAGTAATGAACCTATGTTAGTTAATATACAGGCGCTACATACGTATCTATAGCCGTTATGGGGAGGTGCTGACGGCGATCAAAAACACATTTGTGAAAGTACTGATACTCTTAGTATTGAATTCGGGGAAACCAGTACAGATCACATCTATAATTAAAACAGCTGTTGCAGTAATACACTGATGGTGACTAAATTATAATACTCGCAAGAGAATAAGTGTGGATACTTTTAATATTGAACTCGGGGGAATCTGCACAGATCAAACCTAAAAGTAAAACAGCTGTTGCAGTGATACGCTGATGGTGGTTAAATTATAACACCTGTAATAGAAAAAGTACTGATCCTCTTAGTAATGAGTTCGGGGGAATCAGTATAAATTACACTTACAACTAAAACAGCTGTCGCAATGATATGCTGATGGTGGTTAACCATTCGTAATAGAAAAATCACTGACCCTCTCAGTATCGGGGGAATCAACATAGATTACACTTACAATTAAAACAGCCGTTGCAGTAATACGCTGATGGTAATTAAATTACGTGCGGCTATACGTATGTGTGCAGAAATAATACATCACATATGTCTCAGTGGCCGTGTGCCTTTATTCTGTGAGAAACGTATGAGAGAACAATGGCCCTCATTCCGAGTTGTTCGCTCGGTATTTTTCATTGCATCGCAATGAAAATCCGCTTAGTACGCATGCGCAATGTTCGCACTGCGACTGCGCCAAGTAACTTTGCTATGTAGAAAGTAATTTTACTCACGGCTTTTTCATCGCTCCGGCGATCGTAATGTGATTGACAGGAAATGGGTGTTACTGGGCGGAAACACGGCATTTCAGGGGCGTGTGGCTGAAAACGCTACCGTTTCCGGAAAAAACGCAGGAGTGGCCGGAGAAACGGTGGGAGTGCCTGGGCGAACGCTGGGTGTGTTTGTGACGTCAAACAGGAACGACAAGCACTGAACTGATCGCACAGGCAGAGTAAGTCTGAAGCTACTCTGAAACTGGTAAGTAGTTAGTAATCGCAATATTGCGAATACATCGGTCGCAATTTTAAGAAGCTAAGATTCACTCCCAGTAGGCGGCGGCTTAGCGTGTGTAACTCTGCTAAATTCGCCTTGCGACCGATCAACTCGGAATGAGGGCCAATATTAACATTGTATGTCAAATGAGACAGTATAAGTATGAAATGATCAAACACATACACAATAAAAGAGATTGTACGAAAGCCTGCACTGACAATCATAGTGAATCAGTACAATATAGGCTATATTTGCATTAAATCACTGCTGCAAAGACACTTTAGGTGTAATTCAATTTGTATGCAACAGAAATAGCCATATAAATGAACAAATAGAGACATTATTTATTGTATAGATCTCAGTGATCCCTTGCTTTCACATACTGTGATATCCTTTGAGATAAAAGAGAAAATCACTATACCATTAACTCTGTACTACATACATAGCACATGACAAGAACACGACATACGTGTATAATTATAGTTACATGATACAAAATAGTGTGGTTACCTCCTATTCTCAATGGCCCTTTGTTTATAATATAATGGGATAAAATCGTAAAGACACGCGTGTGATGCTGAATATAAGCATATTATATATTAATTTATCCCACTATATCCTACAAATCTCCTTGTAATAGGAGAGAAGTAAATGGTCATAGTGTTGTGTCAATCTAAGAGGAGACCGCAACATTGTATGGTCCAACTTGTTACAGTGTTTTTGCCTCAATAATTCAGCCTGGCAATACGAACAGGCAAGCATTAATTCTGTATGAGTAATTACAGGACGGAGGTGTTAGATAAATGGCACCGCATCTAAAAAGTGCATTATATCACGGGATTTTCTTTCTGTGATAAATCAAGAGTGTGGAAAGGAGACCTGTTTGTAATATACCTATATCAAGGTTAGATAGGGGCACAGGGAACTCACTCCACACAAGCCTCCTCTTAGGTCCCCTGTTAAGTGACACACTAGCCAAAAATCACAACAATTGGTGGATATATGTTCACATAGAAACTGTCAAACTGTTACGAATGGTCTGGATCCTTAGAACAACAATACAAATGGAAATAAAACAAGTGACACAGTGAATATTTTTAATAGATATAATATCTTTTATTAATAAAACATCTTCATATATATTTCACATCTATTTTAATTGATTACTATTAAAAGTTACATTTTAGATTAAATCATCTTTTTCTCCTTTTGTGCGCCAACGAAGAGACAATCTTTCCTATTTTTCTTTGTGTCTTCAACCTCATTGTCTATGGCGGCACCCCCAACATATGAATAGTGAATTAACACCACAATACATGTATTAATGGGGTTCATACTATATTATAAAGAACACATGTTGACCTTTTGACTGGTGCAGAAGTTTTCCCCTCTCCCTTTGTCCCTTTTTTGTTAGAATCTCCCCCTTAGAATGTTAAGGATCAGTGAGGTTGAACCTGGCGAGCCAACATGTTAATAATGCAATTTAAAGTATTTTAACAGTGTCATTTTACAATTTCATTGCTTTACCATGATAGAGCATCATGTTTGAAGTTGTAAAACGAACACAGTGAATACTTTAAATCACATTTATTAACATGTTGGCATGCTAGGTTCAACCTCACACTGTCCCATTCTCATTTGTCAACATTTTGAATGTGGAACTCGCCAGTACATCCCACTAAGTTTGTGCACAGAATGTTGGCTGAGAAACAAGTGATGTCTTGTAATTAACTAATACAGACATTTTACATAGTTGCGCTCTATTTTAGTAGGCGTTAATTGGGTGTCCCAGTTTCATTCTGCCACTTGTATTTATAAAATGGTGTTCAAACATAAACACATTGAGATTGCTTTTAAGTGTATTTCGGGTATGTGAAAGTGTTTGAAAGTACATTGTGATAATAAAAACTTTGCTAGATAAGCAATATCAAGTTCCTAAAGACAGCTGGACTGTAATAAATTAGTTCTGGTAATTTTGTTCTGTAACATTCCACACAACTCATGCAAACTGACCTCATGTCTCAGCAATATAAATAAATAGTTTTATCATTTCAATTAAATTCATAGGCTGCAGCAAACTTAAACCCCACACTAGAAGAATAGGTTCTAATGGCCAAATCATATGATAAAATATTGTGAGGCTTTGCAGGTGTGACATCTTATTTTCAGGTGTATGTGGAAACCCTCTAACAAGGAGATTGATTTTCTGGGAGTTAGACGATATTATGGGCGTGGGCCGGATTCAAATGTTCCCCCCTGCTCCCTCCCGCGATCACGCCAACCCGCAACTATTGTAATGTTGCTGCGGACGTGCACGTCAAGTTCATTTCAGCTCTCTACCCCCAGAGTTAGCGAGCTGAAATACACATAAAAAGACCCGTTTGGGTGCCCAAACAGGTCTTTTCATGATCGCGCCCATCAGTTTAGTCGGGCTGTACTGGGTGAGATAGGGGCGATAACAGGGGCCAGGGCCGGCTCCAGGCACGTTCCAATAGAGCGGCCAAACAGGGCGCCACGCTATTCTCGCCTCCATATTGGAGCCTGGAGCCAGCAGCAGCATCCGTCCAGCGGCCCCCAGTTGTCTTGAAGCTTCCTGATATGTAGAGAGGAGGAGGAGCCTTGCCAGTCCTCTGGCAGCGCCCCCCTCTCCTGATCATGTGCAGCGGCTTCCAGGGGCAGAGAGTGAAGATGGCTCTGTGGCTATGCTACATACACTATGCTGTGGGCAGGAGATGAGCGGCGGCGGTGACAGTTGAATGGTTGTGGCTTGTGGGAAAGAGTGAGTAGCCTAGGAGCGGGTGGCTGGACTTGTGGCGGCAGCGGGGGGCCCGGACAGAGATGGGGGCCCGTGGTGTGCATTGTGCTGGACTGGTCTAAAAGGTAGTTGCCGATGCGGTTGGTGCACTTTGACGTCACACACATCAGTAGCCATGAGTGTGGGGAGACACAACAATGAGGAGAGCGGATCATGGATGTGAAGCAGTGATGCTGCTGAGGACGGCAATGATGAGGGAGCAGCTGTCAATGTGTGCAGCTACGGCCAGTGTAGTGTAGTAGTGTGGCAGGCGCTGATTGCTGGTCAACTTTACCAGTAGTTTTGGGGTAGGGGGTGGGTTAGAGGAGGGGCAGACCGCATTGGGCCAGGCAGTCTATCCAGCACTGATTGGGAGCCAGACAACCAGTCCATTAGAGCCCTCATATCTCACCCTCTCACTGAAGCTGCGCTGCCTTCCTGTGAGACTGGACTGAAGCCAACAACACAGACTCTACTCCTCCCACTGAATTGCCCACCTCACCCCTAGGGAAATACATTGAGGCAGTGTTCGCAGGCTGCCACCCTCTACAGTCGCTTCAGATACCAGGAGCAGGATGCTGTGTGACTGTTTGCGCAGTGCTGCAGCAAGTGTGCCGGGCCAGGTAGTAGCAGCAGGTCAGTGCTCTGATCCTGGCTCAATGTCTGCTCTTTCTTCTACAGCCAATTATCTTCCCCCTTCCCTCCCCAACCAGCTTGCAGTGCTCCTTTCTCTACCCTAGTGTTCCTCCCTCACTCCCACACGTATCTCACTGCCCTGCCCCATCCAGCCCTCCCCAATTTGCAATGCCACCCACCCATCCAGCCTAGTGCCCCATGCTAGTTCTCTAAGACCTTCATCCCATTATCTCCCACCCTGCCAGTCCAGTATTTCCCCCCCTTCCCTCCCACACCAGTCCACTGTAGTGCATAAGTTCCCAATCTGCCCCTGAAAGGTGTCACTGTGCGCTGCTGCTGACCAGCCTGAGCCTCCCATTATGGTACTCTGAGCCAAGGCTGCTGCTGTGTCCTTGCACCTGGCTGCTCATTGTGCTCTGCACCTCCTCTCCAGCTAAAGTTGCAAAGGACTCCTGTGATAAATGCAGACAGTTGGTTGGTGGACAGGTTCCACAAGGTAATCAGACATAAGGGACATAAGGATCTTCTGCTGGGAAATCAGTAGTGGTGCCACATTGCCCATTGCTTCTTTTATTTAAGGTCAAGTTACATTGGCCCTCATTCCTAGTTGTTCGCTCGCAAGCTGCTTTTAGCTGCATTGCACACGCTAAGCCGCCGCCTACTGGGAGTGAATCTTAGCTTAGCAAAACTGCGAACGAAAGATTCTCAAAATTGCGAATAGAAATTTCTTAGCAGTTTCTGAGTAGCTCGACACTTACTCTTCCAGTGCGATCAGTTCAGTGCTTGTCGTTCCTGGTTTGACGACACAAACACACCCAGCGTTCGCCCAGACACTCCCCCGTTTCTTCAGCCACTCCCGCGTTTTTCCCAGAAACTGCAGCGTTTTTTCACACACTCCCATAAAACGGCAAGTTTCCGCCCAGAAACACCCACTTCCTGTCAATCACACTCCGATCACCAGAACGAAGAAAAAACCTTGTTAATACCGTTAGTAAAATACCAAACTTCTTAGCAAATTTACTTGGCGCAGTCGCAGTGCGAACATTGCGCATGCGCAATTAGTGGAAAATCGCTGCGATGCGAAGAAAATTACCGAGCGAGCAACTCGGAATGAGGGCCCTTGTCCTCTTATGCTATTGGTTAAAGAAAGGCATACTGGCATTTCTGAATCATGCAATTATGTTTTATTTGAAAGTATTTCTGAGACATTATATGGTCATTCTATGTTTTTTCATTAGCTAACCATAGTGTTACACATTACCATTCGGGTGTTATTACTTGTAGTTACAGGATGAGTCTCCCATATTCAAAATGCCTAGGAGCAGAATTATTTTAGGTATCAGATTTTTCTGTATTTTGTAATATTTGCTTACCATAATGAGATAATCCAGGAGGGGGGCTCTGCCTATTTTGTTAGTCCCGGGCCCCACAATATCTAATGGCAGCCCTGGTGACACACACTGTGCTGACTGTCTTTGCAGTAACTAGCAGTAACCAGCAAAGACAGCCAGCACAGTGAGTGTCACTGAAGTTGATCACTCAGCACATAAATTACAGGCAGCATGACTCGAATCCCAGCGGCTGTACCGAGTGTCCGAAAAGTCAGCGGTCAGGATGCTGGCATTCAGTATACAGATGCCGGCATCCAACTTGCAGCAATGCCAACAAGGGTGCAGAGGGTACCCTGACATCCTTACCCTACCCCTAACCCTCCCACTCCGCAGCCTAGCCCTAACCTCCCCCCAGTAGTGCCTAAACCTAACCCTCCCCCCTTAGTGCCTAACCCTGACCCCCCCTCTCTGCAGCCTAACTCTATCTCCCCCTGAGTGTGCCTAAACTTAACCCCCCCACCCCCGCACGCTAAACCTGTGGCGGCAGTGCATACTTACCTTCAGGATCCTGACGGGATATTGTCGTCGGGATGCCACTGTTGGTGTTCTGGTGGCTGTTGAGATTCCGGCATTGGTATTACAGCTGCTGGGATCCCAACATCCAGGATCCTGAACGCATACCTGTATAAGTGCTGTATCTGGTGCAATGTGTATAATGTGTCTACCTGGTGCAATGTGTATAATGTGCTCTACATGGTGCAATGTGTAAAGGGGGTTCTACCTGGCGTAAAGTGTATAACGTGCTCTACCTGGTGCAATGTGTATAACTTGCTCTACCTGGTGCAATGTGTATTACTTGCTCTACCTGGTGCAATGTGTATAACGTGCTCTACCTGGTGCAATGTGTATTACTTGCTCTACCTGGTGCAATGTGTATAACGTGCTCTACCTGGTGCAAAGTGTATAACGTGCTCTACCTGCTGCAATGTGTAATAAGTGCTCTACCTGGTGCAATGTGTATAAGTGCTCTACCTGGTGCATTGTGTATAACGTGCTCTACCTGGTGCAATGTGTATAGGGGGTTCTACCTGGCGCAAAGTGTATAACGTGCTCTACCTGGTGCAATGTGTATAACGTGCTCTACCTGGGGCAATGGGTATAACGTGCTCTACCTGGTGCAATGTGTATAACTTGCTCTACCTTGTGCAATGTGTATAATGTGCTCTACCTGCTGCAATATGTATAAGTGGTCTACCTGGTGCAATGTGTATAAGTGCTCTACCTGGCGCAATGTGTATAGGGGGTATACCCGGTGCAATGTGTATAACGTGCTCTGGGGGTCATTCCGAGTTGTTTGCTCATTGCCGATTTTCGCTATACTGCGATTTGTTGCTAATTGTGCATGCGCAAGGCACGCAGGGCGCATGCGCTTGGTTATTTAACTAAAAACTTAGCAGATTTGCTGTGGATTCTGCGGCGCTTTTCAGTCGCTCTGCTGATCGGTGAATGATTGACAGGAAAGGGGCGTTTCTGGGAGGTAACTGAGTGTTTTCCGGGAGTGTGCTAAAAAACGCAGGCGTGTCAGGGAAAAACGCGGGAGTATCTGGAGAAACGGGGGAGTGGCCGGCCGAACGCAGGGCGTGTTTGTGACGTCAAACCAGGAACTACACGGACTGAGCTGATCGCAATCTGTGAGTAGGTCTGGAGCTACTCAGAAACTGCAAAGAATTATTTATTAGCAGTTCTGCTAATCTTTCGTGCGCAATTCTGCTAAGCTAAGATGCGCTCCCAGAGGGCGGTGGCCTAACGTGTGCAATGCTGCTAAAAGCAGCTAGCGAGCAAACAACTCGGAATGAGGGCCTCTACCCGGTTCAATGTGTAGAACATGCTCTACCTGGTGCAATATGTAGAACAGGCTCTACCTGGCTCAGTATGTATTGGAGGTTCTACCTGGTGCAATATATGTAAGTGGCACTACTGTGTGGTGTAATGCAAATTTTTGCTGCACGCCGTTGGCGCGCACTGTCCCTTCTTTAGTGTGTGGGTGGCAGAACACCAATTCACTTTCTGTCAAAGGGCACCAAAATGTCTAGTTACATCTCTGGTGCAGAGTGTCCTGTATACTACACAGCCCAGTGGCACTGTCATCCCATCCTCCCCCTTGCAGCACTTTTGTAGTGTCCAAGTCTGAGATTTTATATTTGAATCAATAATAAGATTAATAAGAACCTTTATTCCGATGGGACCCAGAAAAGGACAGATAGGAGCCCGATATTTAAAAGTGACCCACTTTTTGGGGGCTCAGTGTGATCAGTGCAGTGGCTGTGACGACGAGGGGGAGTGCTGTGGGTGGGAAAAAGCTAAACTATGTGCGCACTGTGCGGAGTCTGCTGGGGGAGCATATCATGTGTATCTGGCACTGCTGGGGAGGCATATCATGTGAATCTGGCACTGCTGGAGGGCATATCATGTATATCTGGCACTGCTCGGGGGCATATCATGTGTATCTGGCACTGCTGGGTGGCATATCATGTCTATCTGGCACTGCCCTACTGGGGTCATTATGTGTATCTGGCACTATACTGGAGACATTATGCGTAAGGAAGACTACTGTGGCTGTAATGTGTAAGGCTGATAATTGTGTGTGTAGAGGGGGTGTGAAAATATATTTATTTATAGTTTGATAACATGAAGTTGTGAAGCCACGCCCACTATTCGATGAACGCGTGCGCTCATTTTCTCGCTCAGGATGCTAGTAGGCCTGGAGCCAGCCCTGACAGGGACTATTTGAATATCACCACTCTATCTCCCGTCACTTTAGACGGGAGATAGGGGGTGCGTTAAGATTTGAATCCCCCACTATGAGCGATTTGGCCATTTCCGAAGGATCGGAACTACAAATCATACATAATAGTGCAGAACGTTCACTGTCTGCGAACGATAATGATCACGATGCGTGGTGCCGCTGGTCATTGGTCAGAGCATCTTATCTTCTCTGCTGCAGGGAAAGTAGCATGCTCCTGAAAGTAGCCACTCCCAGATTTTAAGCTATATCTTAAAGACATATCATGTGTATAGTACTATATTGTTTGCCCAGGACTGCCAGGGAGCTGCCAGGGAAGTCCAAGGGAAATTGTTAACGAGAAATTATCATTTGCAGGTTGTCTAGTGTATGGGCTCCTTTAGACAAGGAAGTGGGCGTACACCATGAAATGTATTTGGTGGACGATTAGGCACACTTGTGGATATACTGTAAATGATCTTTTCTCTCCATTAAAGTAATTCCCTGATTGGACAGTAGTGTTGGGAATTCATGAATGGACAGGATTGGTAGGTTGGATGATTGGAAGAGGGGTTATGATTTGAGGACATAAAAAGATTTATACAGTAACCAAGCTAATGAGTCACAACAAGAGAATAGTCATCCAAAATGAGCAGTAGTATACTGTAAGCAATTGTAAAACTGAAACAGGGAGTCAAACAGCCAAGAGTCACTACAAAGAATCAAAGTAAAGGGGGGTACTCACGGAGTGATCGCTGCTTAAAATCTAAGCAATCTGACTAGATTGCTTAGATTTTAAGCAGCGATCACTCCGTGTGTACCCCTCACAGAGATAGCGATGCGCAGCCCCGCGCATCGCTATCGCTGGTGCTAGATTGGCCTACATGCAGGTCAATGTGCAGGTCGCTCACTTCACCCGGTGAAATGAGCGCCCCCCCGTCTCCCTCCGCACGCTCAGCACACATCGCGCTGTGCTGAGCGGGGGGAGAGATGTGTGCTGAGTGAACCGCTCAGCACACATCTCTCCCCAAATTAGCCAGTGAATACGGCCCTTAACACAAACAAGCAAAAATGTGGGCAAAACTCCAAAAATGTGCACGCATTTACATATGTACCAAGCTCTGAAATGAGATACATTCCGGAGCTTGAACCCAATGGGCAAGGCCATCTGTAGATGGTGTTACTCAGTAGAAGCCTATGGACTTATTTTTGCATTTGCATCAGAGAGGGATCCAATCGGAAGGACTCCCAGGTCACAAATACGGAATAACACGAGGGAGGGGAGGGAAAGAGACCCGTCACCAGGGCCCGGGGCACTTAAGACAGGGGGGCCTCCTCTAGTCCTCTCCCTTTTGTTAGTGCCGCCCCTATTCATCATCTGACCCATGTTTATGTGCATTACTGGATCATACGATCACCTGGCACACGTCACTATTGGGCACGTCGTTTAGTCAGGTTTTCCACATTACTGGAACAAGTCCAATTTTATCAGATTAGACATTGCAGGAGGAGTCCAAATATGGCGCAATGTTGGAACAATGGGGGTCATTCTGAGTTGATTGCTTGCTGCCGTTGTTCGCAGCGCAGGGATCAGGCTAAAAATCGCCATTTCTGCGCATGCGTATGCCCCGCAATGTGCACGGGCGACGTACGGGTACAAAGCCCATTGAGGTTGTGCACAGGTTCTAGCAAAGTTTTCAGTCGCACTGACGGCCGCAACAAGATTGACAGGAAGGGGGCGTTTCTGGGTGTCAACTGACCGTTTTCAGGGAGTGTTTGCAAAAACGCAGGCGTGTCTGAAAAACACAGGCGTGGCTGGGTGTTCGCTGGGCGGGTGTATGACATCAAATCCGTAATAAGCTGTAATGATCGCCAGCGTTGAGTAGGTTCAGAGCTACTCAGAAACTGCACAAACTGTTTTTGCAGAGCTCGGCTACACATGCGTTCGCACTTCTGCTAAGCTAAAATACACTCCCCAGTGGGCAGCGGCATAGCGTTTGCACGGCTGCTAAAACTAGCGAGCGATCAACTCGGAATGACCCCCATTATGTTAAGGTGACCCTGCTGACTAGAATCGCACATTGGGGGTCATTCCAAGTTGTTCGCTCATTGCCGATTTTCACTATACTGCGTTTAGTCGCTTACTGCGCATGCGCTAGGTACGCAGAGCGCATGTGCTTAGTTATTTTACTAAAAACTTAGCTGTTTTGCTGTGGCATCTGCGGCGCTTTTCAGTCGCACTGGTGTTCGGTAAATGATTGACAGGAAAGGGGCGTTTCTGGGTGGTAACTCAGCGTTTTCCCGGCGTTGGCTAAAAAACGCAAGCGTGTCAGGGAAAAACGCGGGAGTGTCTGGAGAAACGGGGGAGTGGCTGGGCGAACGCAGGGCGTGTTTGTGACGTCAAACTAGGAACGAAACGGCCTGAGCTGATCGCAGTGTAGGAGTAGGTTTCGAGCTACTCAGAAACTGCTAAGAGCTTTCTATTCGCAATTCTGCTAATCTTTCGTTCGCAATTCTGCTATGCTAAGATTCACTCCCAGAGGGCGGCGGCCTAGCGTGTGCAATGCTGCTAAAATCTGCTAGCGAGCGAACAATTCGGAATGACCCCCATTATGTGGGCAACTTTGTTTCAAATTGCATTATTTAAGATAAAGGGGGTTATTCAGATTTGCAAGCAAACCAAAATAGCGCACTAATGGGTAAACACTGCAGGTGGGGCAGATGTAACATGTTCAGAGAGAGTTAGATTTGGGTGGGTTATATTGTTTCTGTGCAGGGTAAATACTGGCTGCTCTATTTTTACACTGCAAGTTAGATTTATTTTGAACAAACCCACACAAATCTAAATCTCTCTGGACATGTTACATCTGCCCCACCTGCAGTGCACATGGTTTAGCCCTTTAGTGTGCTTTTTTTGTTTGCTAACAAACCTGAATAAGGCCCAATGGGGGTCATTCCGAGTGGATCGTAGCTGTGCTAAATTTAGCGGCGATGCTTTTGTACTTGTTGAGTAATAGGCCCTACACACTGGCCGATTTTTTAAAAGATATGAACGATCTCGTTCATAAATGAACGAGAACTCGTTCATATCTTTCAGTGTGGAGACTCCAGCGATGAACGATGCGCGTCCCCGCGCTCGTTCATCGCTGGTCTCCCGTCGGCTGTTCATGCAGGCCAATATGGACGATCTCGTCCATATTTGCCTGCACTTCAATGCAGCCGGGTGACGGGGGGAGTGAAGAAACTTCACTCCCCCCGTCACTGCCCCCCCCCCGCCGCCGGGTCGCTCGTCGGCCGTATCCGCCGTCGGGCAGCTCGGCGGCGGATCGCCGGGTGTGTAGGGCCCTTTACTCCCGGCCAGCGCAGCTCCTGGTCACAGCAGCAGCATGTGATGTCACACAGCCACTTCAGCCCGCCCCCACATGGTCCGGCCACGCCTGCGTTGGCCGGACCGCGCCCCCAAAACGGCGGCCAAACGCCACCGTGCCGTCCCCTCCCGCCCAGCGACCACCTCTGCCTGTCAATCAGGCAGAGGTGATCGCTAGGGAATGACGGCCTTCGGCCATCCGGCCCCACGCACTGCGGCGCCGGTGCAGTTCCGACCTGATCGCTGCGCTGCGAACAACTGCAGCGAGCGATCGGGTCGGAATGACCCCCTACAGCCCTTAATTTGCAAAGTGCATTCTGCATGCACTTACTATTAGTATTATTGTTGTTATTATTATTATTATTATTATTATCCTTTATTTATATAGCACCACATGGGATCCGCAGCGCCCTATTACAGAGTACATAAACAAATAAGCAAAACAAGAAGACAGTGACATACAATTCAATACAATATAGGACAAGTACATGGTATATAACAGCTGCATCAGCAGACAAAACTGAAATAAGTACCAGGGCAGTAAAAAACTGAGGGATTTGGTGCCATCAAAGGGAGTATTGAAACAAAGATACAGTAGGTTAATATTAAAGCACATAACGGAAGAGGGCTCTGCTCGTGAAAGCTTACATTCATCTGTTTACACCTGCTTTGCAGGCTGCAGCCGAGTGCACCATCACTGATACAAAATGAGCTGGGGGTTTATGCACTAACAAAATGTAAATCCTTAAGTCAAGGCCTGATCAACCAATAGGTTGATTAGGCTGCAGCCTGGCGCCTGGGTCCTGGGGCCAGCACAATAGATTCATTTGTTTTGTTTTTTTTACCTCTAAGCGGCAACGGCGACGCTCATTTCCGCCATCACCGCTTATCTTCCCTAAGCTGTCATCGGGACCGACCCTGGTTTCAAACGGCCGGCCCTGTCTGTCACTAACACCCAGGCTAATGGTGCCCATGCACTTGTGAGATATCAGGTACAATCCTTCGATTTTGACGGCATCTGTGAGATAAATCCAGTGGCAAACGCAGGATTTCTTGAGGGGGGTTTCCAAATGCAATCCAACAATCTCCCACTCTGCGGAACATTGGAGCAAGAGCAGGAGTTTGGGGGAGCGGTAGAAGAACCTAGTAACGACTCTGAACATTGGTCTTTTTAGACACTGTATACTGTATGGAATACAGTATTTATATTAAACACTATAGATGGTCTATACTAGTATAGGCTTTATCAAACATACTTAAATAATATAAATAAGTGGTCAGAAAAAGGTAAAACATACCATAATAAATAAATACACAAACATAATAGAACTAGTACTGCACTTTCTAAGAACACATTCTTCCACCTTATGGTAATGCTCCTGTCTCTTCTTCTTGGTAGTTACTCTTTGGTCCAGTGCACTGATTGAGGACTCAGATCCACACACACAGCAAATTTGGTAGAAGAAGCTGCTACCACTGGGCATCTGGGCATCTGCAGCAGCTCTGCTGTCCCAAAAACTGCATGATGTGGCGGCAATTCTAGTAATAGTATTATTTACCATTACTATTGTCATAATTTGAGCCACTTGCCAAGAGGAAGGGGGTTTCCATGCAACCGGAAACCCCCCCTGCGTTTGCCTATGAAATCGCATGATTGTATGCACAATTTATGTACCATGCAACGCGATGCGCAGGCACGCCAGTCGAATCTCGCGTCTCAAGATATTATGTGCTGCACTTTATATTTATCGAATCGCAGTGCGATCGCATGCTGTTTTTACCACATTCGATTTATCACACTGCGAGGTGCGATCTGTGAAGATATGAGCTGACTTCCTGGCCACTCCTCTTCCACCCACTGTGCACAAGACTGGAAAGGAGGCTGGAAGCACGCTGCTGAGCTCCCAAACACACCGCACAAGGTAGGCAGGCTACACCACTGGCCACCAATGATTATTATGCTGTTTTACCACCACTTCCCACCATTATGCTGCTCTACCCACCACTATACTGGCCTACTGCCGAAAATGCTGCACCACTGCAAACCACTGGCTGCACCCTGTCCACCATTATGCTGCTTCACTGCAAGCCACTGTCCACCATTATGCTGCCCCACTGCAAGCCACTCACCAACACTATGCTGCCACCTATACCCACTATTCTGCTGGCCCACTGCCCAAAATGCTGCCCCACTGCAAGCCACTGGCCGAGCCCTGGTCGCCATTATGCTGCCCCATTGCCCACCATTATGCTGCTGCACTGCAAGCCACTGCACACCATTATGCTGCCGTCTATACCCACCATTTTGCTGGCCCACTGCCCAAAATGCTGCCCCACTGCAAGCCACTGGCCGCGCTCTGTCCCCCATTATTCTGCCCCACTGCAAGCCACTGCCCACCATTATGTTGCTGCACCCTGAACACCAATGTATTATCACAACATATTTCAGATAATTCACAGCAGTAACTAGAAAGCAAACTTTGTTTAACCAGAATAATGCAACTTTTTTCATGTTAATTCATTTTCCTTTTTTTTATTCTGCAGATGTCCTATGAGAGCCGTGATTTTATCTCAGGCTTTATCAGCCTGTATCGTGAGGAGGAGTGTCTCTGGCTGACGTCCTCACCGGACTACAGGAACAAGCAGAAGAAGGAGGCTGCCTATATCCGCCTGCTGGAGTACTCCAAGCCCACCTTCTTTGGGGCCTCGGTGGCCTGTGTCCGGAAGAAAATTGCGAATATACGGACAGTGGGGCTGATTCCGAGTTGATCGCAGCCAGCAACTTTTTGCTGCTGGTGCGATCAACTAATCCCCGCCTATGGGGGGAGTGTATTTTAGCTTAGCAGGGCTGCTATCGCTTGTGCAGCCCTGCAAAGCAAAAAAAGTTTTCATCAACCTAGGAGTAAGGCTGGAGCTACTTACCCTGTGCAACGGATCCAGCGACGTTCCTCCCGGCTATGATGTCAGACATCCGCCCTCCGTTTGCCTGGACACACCTGCGTTTGGATGACCACTCCCCGAAAACGGCATCCAACGGTGAGTATCCGCCCCGGAACGCCTCTCCGCTGTCAATCTTCATGCGATCGGCGCTGCGCCTTCTTTTTTCGCAGTGCACGTCGTTGCCGTCGCCTTGCAATGACGCGCATGCACAGTTCCGACCCGTTCGCACCGCAGCGAACAACCGCTGCGTGTGAACGGGTCGGAATGAACCGCAGTGTTCGTAAAAAGAACCGCAAGGTGGAGTAGTTGAAGAGGTCAGGGGCCGATGCAGACAAGGTCAATGTGCCGTAGCTGTGGTATTTCAAAGAACTAAGGGGGTCATTCCGAGTTGATTGCTAGCAGAAAATGTTCGCTGTGCAGCGATGATGCAAAAAACTGGCACTTCTGCGCATGCGTATGCGGCGCAATGCGCACGCGCAATGTACTTTCACAACGGCTGATGTAGGTTTACACAAGGTCTAGCGACGCTTTTCAGTCACGCAGAGTGACTGACATGAAGTGGGCGTTTCTGGGTGTCAACTGACCGTTTTCAGGGAGTGTTCGAAAAAACGCAGGCGTGCCAGGAAAAACGCAGGCGTGGCTGGCCGAACGCAGGGCGTGTTTGTGACGTCAAATCCGGAACTGAACAGTCTGAAGTGATCGCAAACTAGGAGTAGGTCTGGAGCTACTCTGAAACTGCACACATTTTTTTGTAGCCGCTCTGTGATCCTTTCATTCGCACTTCTGCTAAGCTAAAATACACTCCCAGAGGGAGGGGGCAAAGTGTTTGCACGGCTGCTAAAAACTGCTAGCGAGCGAACAACTCAGAATGACCCCCTAAACTTCCTACTGGAGAAGCGGTCAGCTAAGGAGTCCCTAGTGGTGATGGCAGAGTCCGAGGAGGGAAGTCTGGATGTGGAGGAGTCCGAAGGGGTAAGTTGCTTTTAAATAATTTTTATTATTTGATTTATTCCTCCTGCCATGCCACAGCTCCTTCCCCATAGAAAAAGGCATTGTAATTTTCACGGACCTCTTTTGCCCTTGCAGAGCCGCGTAAGGGTGCTGCAGGTGCTCCCACCGAAGAAATCGTCACTTTCACCAATGGCTGGTTGGGGTCTTCCAGTCCTGCTGGGAGCAAAGGCAAGTGGCTCGTGGCCTTGCGTTGGAGCATGTTGACCAGTATACAGCATGCTGTTACTACACAGTCAATTTTGTCCAGCCTCAGGTTGATGGGTTGGTGGAAGATCCTGAACCAGTTGCCGAGAATACCAAATGCATTCTCAACAACCCGACGGGTCCTAGAAAGGCGGTAGTTGAAAATGCGGCTATCGTGGTTCAGGACTCTTTGCGGGTAGGGCTTCATTATGTGTTCATGCAGTGCGAAGGCCTCATCTGCCATAAACACAAATCTCAGCCCATTCTTTGCTCAACAGGCGGCAGATGAATGGAGTTTGTGGTGAGCCTATCATAGAAACGTGTATTCCTCAAGGATCCACCACCTGAGCAACGACCATTTTTCCCAACATCTAGGAAAATAAATTAATAATTTGCATTGACCATGGCCATGAGAACAATGCTAAAGTAGCCTTTATAAATGACGTAGTCCGACCCGCTGTTGGTGGTTTTGGTGATGAACACGTTTCCCGTCTGTTTGGGAAATTCCAGTGCCTAAAAAACCTCTTTATATCAGGCGCTAATATTAATTGTTATAAAAAAGCCCTTTTGGATATAATAAAACTCAGCTGCAAAAAGTTAATGACCTGGGGTTAACAGGTCAAATAAATTACACTGGACCACCCAAGTGCAATTAACCACAGAACTCCAATTTATAATAACTCTTGCGCTATAATTATATAATTACAAGATATGACTGACAAGAATAACAAACTCCTATTAAATTAAAAATATATTTAATAATGTATGAATTATCATGTATCATAAAACAAGACCAGTCTTAAAAGTTTAAACATCAAAAAATGACAAGTATATATACTTTCTAATAAATGGAGGTGGACTTAAGCATAATCTGTGCACAGAAGTGTAAAAACAAGCTCTATAGCTATATGACTTAATTAATGAGGTCAAAAAATTGAATCAAGTGTAGCTGCTGGTAAGACCCATATATTAATTGTTTCCAATAGATAGTCACTTTGTATCAAAGTTCTTTAGGATATAAAAATCCAACATATAACGATGAAATGAATAAGAGCCTTTTGTAACCGGAATCTTACGTGAGGTGAGAGCAAGTGGTATCAGCAGAAGTACATCCCGACGACCACCACAGTGGCTTGTAGCTGCGGGGAAAACGGCACCTGCAATGGCGCCCGCTGTGACTTAACCTGCTCAGTCACGATGCTCCACGGGTATCCACCTCTACGTGCCGTTTGCAGGCACCGGTAAGCGGCTCCTCTCCACTCAAAATCAAATACCAGGCAGAAGAATATTACAACCGGTACGTGATGCGGGTCTAACTCCAGCTTTGAGGAAGCCCCTGTGGGAGGAGCGAAACGCATCAGAAGCTGATTTTGTTGGACCCCAGCTGGAGTTAGACCCGCATCACGTACCGGCTGTAATATTCTTCTGCCTGGTCATTTGATTTTGAGTGGAGAGGAGCCGCTTACCGGTGCCTGCAAACGGCACGTAGAGGTGGATACCCGTGGAGCATCGTGACTGAGCAGGTTAAGTCACAGCGGGCGCCATTGCAGGTGCCGTTTTCCCCGCAGCTACAAGCCACTGTGGTGGTCGTCGGGATGTACTTCTGCTGATACCACTTGCTCTCACCTCACGTAAGATTCCGGTTACAAAAGGCTCTTATTCATTTCATCGTTATATGTTGGATTTTTATATCCTAAAGAACTTTGATACAAAGTGACTATCTATTGGAAACAATTAATATATGGGTCTTACCAGCAGCTACACTTGATTCAATTTTTTGACCTCATTAATTAAGTCATATAGCTATAGAGCTTGTTTTTACACTTCTGTGCACAGATTATGCTTAAGTCCACCTCCATTTATTAGAAAGTATATATACTTGTCATTTTTTGATGTTTAAATTCCAGTGCCTGTCAAAGTCCTCTGCAATAGCTTGCCATTCCTCCACGCTTGTAGGGAACTGTAAAAGAAAAAAAAAACAATAATTGAATATTTAATAAATATATTTTTTTCCCCTACAGACACAAGACCTACAGACACCTGAAGACCTCAGATGTACCCCTGTCCTCCAAGACACATCACCAGAGGAACCAAAATCTCCACAGTGACAGGGTTCCAGGTGGAAGCCACGTAAAACCAAATTTGTTGAAGACCCACTAAGCCGTTCACAGCTGCTACGGAAACCTAATGAATTTGATGACTTTGCGTCATATGTTAGCAAAACCATGCGTAAGGTTTCCGAGCAGCAGCAAGTAGAGTGCCAGCGCCTGGTGTCACAGGTTTTTTTTACAAAACACTCACAGGACAACTGACACTAGAGTGGAAAGTTCATGGGCCAGAACCTCAAGCACCTGCTCCTCATCTCCCTTTTAACTTCAGTTCACCACCCACCTACCCTTCCCCAGTACCCATCCTACCCCGCATCCCAGCAACCATTCCGGTTATCCCCAACCGCAGGCCCAAGCCATCTACCCTCCCTCCACTTTCCATCCTCCTCCTCAAACCCCTGCTCCTCAAACCAGCCACCCTTCCCGTTATCGTCAACCCCCACCCCATCCACCCACCCTTCCACCACTATCCAATCTCCTCCTCAACCCAGCTACCCTTCCAAAGCCAGCCACACATCCATCGTCCCCTCCGCAATTTTGACCTCTTTGATGTCACAGGAGGATCAGGAGGTGGTGGAGGAGACAAGTCTCTTTCAAATGTATGGTGATTCTGAAATACTGCTGCCCTTGTTATACATATTAACAGATGTGGTGCATTCTGATACTACGGTGAGCATCAACGCTTTCAAGCGGACAATGCACACATGCTGCTAGGGACAGGTTGATGGTACCAGGGTCCCATCTTCCTGTCCCTAGCTGCATGTATGCATTGCGCCCCTGGCATCGGTGACACTCACAGTAGTATCAGAATGCACCACATCTGTTGATATATATAAAATTCCTGCTGCCCTTGGTATATATTGCGATAGATCTGCTGAACTATGATATACAGCGTTTTAGTGGCACCGCTTTCAGGTGGACAATGCACACATGCAGCTTGGGTCAGGTTGATGGTGCCGTGGAGCCTGAAGCCGGGCCTACCTGCATGTGTGCATTGTGCCCCTGAAAGCGCTGCCACTCAAAAAACACAGCATATCATACTGCACCAGATTTCTATGCAAATTAAAATTTGAAGATACATTAATATAAAGTTATAGTGTTTGAAAAAGTTCAGCCATGTTGGCCGCATATTTATAAAAATACTTATGTTTTGATATATATACAATTATTTTTTTTTGTTCACAAATGTAATTCATGCACTTCTATATTACAGCAGATGTGGTGCATTCTGATACTATGGCGTTGAGTGGCACCGCTGTCAGGGGCACAATGCACACATGCAATTTGGTGCAGGTTGATGGAACCGGGGACCCATCTTCCTACTCGAAGCTGCCTGTGTGCATTGTGCCCCTGGCACCGGTGACACTCCCCGTAGTATCAGAATGCACCACATCTGCTGCTATATATAGCAATTTTTTTCATTTCATAAATGTAATGATACAGATGTGCTGCATCATGAAAACCATGATTAAGAGTGGCACCGCTTTCAGGCGCACAATACAAACATGCTGCTAGGGGCAGGTTGTTGGTGCCGGGGAACCTTAATTTTTCCAGACCCAGGCCACAGTGTCCGCTAAGAAGGTGGGCTTTGACTACTACACCAGGCGGTTATAGGCAGTCTCTCTCTTCTGTTTGTTCAGTCAGCCACAGGCACTCTTCCTCACGGTAGAGTCTGAAATCATGTGCCACTACCACCATATCTCATACTGCACCAGATGCAAAATTTACATTTGAAGATACATTACTATAAAGATATAGTATTTGAAAAAGTTCAGCGATGTTGGCCGCATATTTATAAAAATAGTTATATCTTGATATATATATATATATATATATATATATATATATATATATAACTGTACTATTTTTTTACGGTTCACAAATGTAATGCTGCCCTTGCTATATATAGCAGCAGATGTGGTGCATTCTGATACTACGGCGTTGAGTGGCACCGCTGTGCAAGGGTGCCACAATGCACACATGCAACTTCGTGCAGGTTGATGGAACTGGTGACCCATCTTCCTACCTCAAGCTGCATGTGTGCATTGTGCCCCTGGCTGCGGTGCCATTCAACGCAGTAGTATCAGAATGCACCATATTTGTTGCTATATATAGCAAGTTTTTTTTTTCATTTCATAAATGTATTGATGCAGAATGCTGCATCATGAAAACTATTTTCTAAAGGTCAGCCATGGTGGGCACATATTTAATAAGAAATAAAAAGCACATTTTTTTTCTACCAAATGCAGTTTAAAAATAAAACATTTTGTTAAACGACAAGCAATGTGTGGTGTCATTTTCTTACCTTACAGTACTTGTACTGAAGCACCTTGATAATAGCGTTGCAGGTTTCAGGTATGATGTGTCCCTAAGCCTGCACAGAGATATGGGTTCTAAACTTGAGGTCCTCAAATGACTGTCCAGTAGCAAGGAACTGCAGGGTAGCCATGAGCCTCTCCTGAGCAGGGAAAGGCACCCGCCATTTGGTATCCCGCTTCTGTATGAAGGGGGTCACCAGACACAGCAACTCCTGGAAGGTGTTATCATCCATGCGCAGGAAGTTGCGGTAGTCGTCCAGGTTGTTGTCCCTGATCTCATCCAGGAGGGGCATGTAGGACCGAGTAGGCCTATTAAGTAACCACTCCTTCGTCCAGCTAGATCTCTCTCTCCGACTTTGCTGGGCCCTCTCCCTGTCTCCCCTCATCTTGAGCACAGTGTAGCATATGAGAGCCTCAGAGCGAGCAGAATCCATCTCTACACACACAGCAGTATAGAAAACACTTTGTAATGCAAGCAGAACAAAGCAGTGCACGGTAGCTAGCAATGTGGAACGAGCAGCAGGTATAAACCAAACTTCTCCGGTCACAAAGCAAACATAAGTGCACAGAGTTAAAATGGCTGCCTGTTAATATATCCCCCAGATAGCCCAGCCCTCTATTGACATTTTTAAAGATCTTGCAGATAAAGCTGGTGTGCTTTGGTCAGCATGCTATGCTATCGCATTCGATCATCCGATGTCACCCGATTTCCAGTCATAAGGGACATGCGATAAATCGCAAGATTGTATGCGCATCGAATGCACAAAAAAAGCACTTTCGATGCGATTTATCTCAAGGTGAGCTTCAAGGGAAATCAGACCCGATATCGTGTCGAATGCAATTGCACAAATGTATGGACACCATAAGATATGCAGACAGCTAACCGCAAATCCGATGCTGTTAGCTGCCCTAGTGCAGTACTTGGTCTCGTGAGATTACCACATCTCACGAGAAGAGGCTAAGCACAGACTGCACCTGCAGCAAACAACATCGCTTATGCTGCCGACTACCTACAGTATATGTGCTATAGAAACCATTGAACGGTGAGTTTGACGACTATATTTAATGTATCATTTTGTATTATTGTAATTAGTCTATGTTTCTATAGAATAAAAATTAATACAATTTGTATCAGCAAACAATGATTGAATCTGTGGTAAAGTTTAACGCATAATTACAGATTTTTAGCTGAATATGAGCGAAAAAAATTGGTGGTGGGGGCGGCCACTTCTGTATTAGCCTTGGGTGACTGGAACCCTTAATCAGGCCCTGATCCTTATGGTGTATTAGGGACAGAGCACTATATGACTGGTGCACAGGTGTGGCCTGGGGTTATTGTATGGCAGTATGAGATGCAATACTGCATCGATGCAATGACAGAGATCAAAATACAGAAATGCTGCTCCAGGATCCGGACCATTATGCTCCTTGTCCATGCACCCAACCAGCATGTCATTCTCTCTCCAGGCTCAGCTCCAGAGGGGGTTCCCCTGCAAATCACCCTCTGCCTCACGAAAGCTCAGCAGGGACATGCATCATGCAGCACACACGGCCCGTCTGCTACCTTTTACATTAAGTTTTTTTTATCTCTACTGTCTACTCTACATGTCTACTCTGAACCAACATACAGTGTCTATCTTTATTACATTCCATTGAAACAACCATGGCCACCTACCTGCTCACTTGCCCACCTGTTTGCTGTCCTGCCCATCCACCTACCTGTGATTTGCACTAGTGCATGTGGTGCTACAGGGCATCCAGAGAACAACTCAGAATATGACTCCCTGTAGCCTCACTGTCTGACAGAATCTAATACAAATGAAAAAATGAACTTCCAAAGGGTGTTTGGGGTAGGAAGTACCCGGGTCCCTCAGTCCCTGGGAGTGGACTGAGGGACAAAGGGCCTGATTCTGATTTGTAAGTAAAGCAAAACAAGTAAGTACTTTGTGTCTGGAACAAACAATGCTGCCATGTAAGGGGAGCAAATACATGTATACTTTTTCTGTGCACGGTAAATACTGGCTGCTTTTGCACATAGCCCACAAATGTTAGACAGCTTTATTTTTAAACTTCAATTTAGATTTAATATATTGGGACACTCAACACCCAAATCTAAATCTCTCTGCACCTGTTACATCTGGCCCATGGTTTTGCCCAGGTGCAGTTACCAGGGGCACATTTGGGTGGAAAAACAGCCCAAGAAACTCATATAAGTAGCCCTAATGGGGTGGGTCTGTTGAAGGGGTGGGGTCTGTTGGGGGCAGAATCCCTCCTTACAGGACCTGATTCGGAGTTGGACGCAGTTGCATCTTAAATTGCATCTTTCACTGCAATTTCTATAACCTCACAGTCAATTCACTGCAATTGCATCTGCGACTTTATGCTAATGCCACTACAATGTACTGCCAGATGTACTTCCACGCATCTGAATATTAAAGGACTGATATGCCTACTGTTAGTGTCTACAGATGCTGTAATCATGCTTTGTGCATCTTTAGATGCCACCATTGGCCACACCATTGATACTGTCACCAGCCCTATGCTAGGTGCAGCACATCCCTCTATGGCCTCTAGTGTAAGCAATTTACCATTTCTATATGCATCTGCTATACTACAATACATCTGATTAGCCAACCCACCATAACTGCCTAGTAAGTCCCAATACATTTATAATACATTTCTTGGTGTATCTGTCCTGCAACTCCGTATGAACACCATCAGTACCCATGTGCAGTCCAATTGAAATGCATGTGCAGACACACTGGCCCACACAGGTATAAACACACACTTTGGATCCCAGAAGAAAAAAAATTGCCCCCCACATAGAAAAAAAAAACATTGCCCCCCCCCCCCCCCCCCCCACAAAAAAATAAACACACTTACTGACCCCAGCAGGAAAGAAAATTAACAAATTTTCCCCACCAGGAAAAATAAAACACATTTGCTCTTGTAGTCAAACTTCCCCCCCCAAAAAAAAAAAAAAAAAACAAAACACATTAGCCCACACAGAAAAAAACACAGTGGTCCCCACAAGAAAATAATAAAACACATTGCCCCTCCCAAGAAAAAAAAAAACACATTGGTCCACACAAAATACAATAAAACATATTGGTATTTACAGGGAAAAAAACTAAACAAACAAACACATTGACCCCTGACAGGAAAATAAAAAACACATTGACCCCCACAGAACAAAAAAACACATTAGCCTTCACAAGAAAAAATAAGCTGGATAGAGTAAGTCCTTGGGTCTTGAGGGGGTACTATGTCTAGGGGGCCAGAGGGCTGTGCAGGAAAGGAAGTCCCTGGGGCCAGGGAAGGGGGATGGTCGGGCAGGTACTGTATGTCCCTGCTGGCCAGGTAATTGGGGTTACTGTATGTTCAGGAGGACAGGAGGTAGGGCAAATTACGGGTATGTTCCAGACACAGGGGTGGTAGTTAGGATGAGTACAGTATTTTAAGGCCTGGAGCACAAGCTCCATACACTCCGCCATTGCTGGGGGCAAGGTGGGAGTTATAGCGGGGGGGTAGGATGGGAGTAGTCAAAGTTTGGAGCAGGGGGCAGGCTGGGAGAAGTAATGGTGGAGATAACGGGGCATGTTGGGAGTAGCAGTGGTAGAGATCAAAGGCAGACTAAAAGTAGTAGGGGTGATAAGGGGCAGACTGGGAGTAGAAGGAGTAGTAGTGTGGATCGGGGGTGATAGACTTTGAGTAGTAATGGTGGAGATTATGGGCATGCTGGGAGTAGTAGTGCTGGAGAGCAGGGGGTAGGCTAAGAGTAGAAGTGGGGAGCAGGGGGCAGATTAATAGCAGTGGTGGGGAGCAGAGGGCAGAATGAAAGTAGTAGTGGGAAGTGAGGGCCAGGATGGGAGCAGTGTAGAGCAGAGGAGGACGCGCCCACAGAACAATTGGAATAGTATACAAAGGCGTACTTAGTTTGCAATTGTGTGCGGTACAGAGGTGTACTAAGGTTAATTATTATGCAGG
Source organism: Pseudophryne corroboree (assembly GCF_028390025.1). Classification (NCBI taxonomy): domain Eukaryota; kingdom Metazoa; phylum Chordata; class Amphibia; order Anura; family Myobatrachidae; genus Pseudophryne; species Pseudophryne corroboree. The sequence goes on from NC_086451.1 coordinate 292,821,443, forward strand.
ATTTACCCAGTGTTTTTTGCAACGTAGATAACCATCTCAGAATAGGAAAGGCATTTTAACAGAATTTGCTAGTATTGTGGGATATCATTTGGATGCTCAATTGTTGTCAGTGCATAGAAATGAACCATATCCTTTATGCTTAGCTGATTAACCTACTGATAATTTTTTAAAAATAACAGCAGTGTCCAACAAGTTGTCAGAAAAGTTAGAAGACTGAATATGGTGTTTTAGATTGCATGTATTGTAAATGTGATTTAGTACAGTCAGACAAGTTCAGTAGAAACAAAAATAGGCTGAGAAAGGTTTGTGTCCAGACAAAACTTATAGCCAGTGATACACAGATACTTCTCGTTCAAGGACATATCCCTCTTCACCGCAGGTGGATTCGGCCACACCCAGAGGGCTTAATTACCCCAATGGGAGGGAAAGGGAGTAAGATGAAGCGCTTAGCAGAACGTGAGGGAAGGACAGAGGCTTGGAAAAGGTTCCAGGCCACAGATGGTCACTGGTTACAAAAGAAAGGTTATTTGGACACTGTAAATATATGGCTCATTGTTTCACAAGAACTGGAAGATGAAGATTGTAGGTCTAATATAATACCACCACCCAATGTTACAATAACATGTTATGCTATTTATAATGATGGGAATGTGGAAGGGGGGTCAGCCCCCTCAGCAGTATCAATGCATGCAGAATCAAGGACACATGATAAAGCAGGAGTTTTAACTCCTTCAGCAACATATGCAGAACAAATGACACCTGAAAAACGTTATGAAAATACTTTAAGTTATGAAAAAAATCCAGAAGGTACACTGGTTCTTAGGGATGTTATCCACTACCCTGAAAGAAAGTGTCTTTATTGTGGGAGATGTGTTCCGGAGGGAAGTGAAAAATGTTTCTTTTGTGGTAACTGGGTAGAGACAAATTCAGGACCATGTGAATCACAAAATGTTAAACCAAAAACTCCAGGGATATTTAGGAGGTTGTGGAACTTTGCTAGTAGTCCTAACAGAGATCCAAGAGGAATATCTCGTAAAAATTACAATGTAATGCCTGTTAGAGTTAGTAGTCATGCTAATCCCAGACATACAACTGACAGGTTACCTGTGGCTGAAGGTTATATTGCAGAATATGTGGAGCAGGAACAATACATACCCTGGCTCCCTTCAGAGGTTATGCGTACTGTAAATGACTTACCAGATATCAGAAAAAGTCCAGCTGAATTTGAAAAAAAAGATTAAACAAGTGTATCTTGTGTATAGACCGTGTTGGGTTGATTTAGAACAGATTCTTAGAGTTTCCATAGGAATAGGTGAATATAATATGCTTCTTGCCATAGCTCCTCAGGAGGCAGATAGTGATAGGGGGAAAATTGAGAATGCTCCCCTTGAAGCCAACCGCTATACTATGGCTTCAGGCTCACAACTGTTGTATAGAGTACAAGTCAGATGTAAGCAAATCAGAGACACTGCACCAGCTGAACCTGATCTGGTATAAAAAAACCTCAGCATAAGGGAATACTCTAACAACGCCAGACTGTTTAAGACCAGGTTCCTTAATGGACTTAGACCTGAATACAGGCAGCAGTGTATGCAGTCCGACCAGAAGCAAATTTGATGAACATTACCTCACTAGTAGAAGTCCTAGAAGGGATTCAAGATAACGAGAAAGAAAGGAGAGATAAGAGAACTTCCAAAGCACCAGCTGTTACTATACATGTAGTGCAGGCTGCCCAGTCTAACACCAAGACAATTAAGGTCCAAAATCAAGGTAAAGGTGTTAATAACTCCAGGCCCTATACCACAAGAAATGTGCAGGGTGAAGACATGACTGGTAAATGTTTTTGGTGCAAGGTTTCAGGTCATCAGAAGAAGGAATGCAGAAAATACCAGGCATGGCTGAAATATAAGGACTCTGTCCCAGCCTTCACGGTACAACAGGAATGACTGAATCCTGCTACGGGGTCCACCTACTCAAGTGACACCTACACTGACCGCATAAAAGGTACTGTTATGCTTACTCTACCTACAGGAAACACCCTAGAATGCCTTTTGGACACTGGAGCAGCAGTCACTGTACTTAAGAAAACTGACGTCCCAGAAGAACTCTTAACCAGCCACTATGTCGATGGGACAGGACTGGGAGGACAGCCCCTCCCTCTTCAAAGAGTGAATTTGTTGGGAGCTGATATCCTTAACATCATGCAAGCTACTATTCAGTATACCCCACAAGGAATCAAGTATACCAGCAATATTCCAGCTATCATGAAGCCTAGCATTGAAGCAGCAACTGAAGTTTATCTACATGCAAGTTTTGTATGACAGCACAAAGAAAGAGGCTTCAAGCTACACCACAGAGCAAGTTGAAGAAGCAGTTTGGAAACTCAAGGCTGCCATACCATCTCCACCGGCATTGGGTCTGCCAGACTACACCAAGCCATTTACTCTTTATTGCCATGAGGAAAGAGGTCATGCACTTGGAGTCATTACACAGACGCATGGAAGCAAGCAACGCCCAGTAGCTTATCTTTCAAACAAACTGGACAACATTATCCAAGGAGCACCCACCTGCATCAGAGCAGTTGCAGCAACAGCAGTTCTCAAACAGAAATGCATAGACATTGTGCTTAATCATGAACTGATCATTCAGGTACCACATGCGGTGACTGAAATACTACAGCAAGCCAGAACCAAGCACTTATCAGCTGCAAGACTCACCAAGTATGAAGTAGCTCTACTAAGTGCCACAAATGTCACCATCAAGAGATGTACCACCCTCAACCCAGCAACTCTACTACCAGCCCTATTGCAGGAAGAAGGAGCAGAGTATGAATCTCTAGATTCAAAAGGAGGGAGAAGAGAGACATATAATATCTCTAGCAATGGTACCCAGAATAACCAGGATGATGAGGACCACATGAACTATGGGAATGCAGAAAGTGATGAAAATATTTACAATAAAAAATTTTTTTCCCATGACTGCATGGCTCTGATGGAACAAGAGACTCAACCACTACCTCATGTCACAGACACAACCCTTCCTGATGCACAGCACAATCTCTATGTGGATGGTTCAAGATACTATGAGGATGGGATTCCTTATACAGGATACACAGTAACCACTAAACATGAAGTTGTGGACTCAGGATCCCTACCATCCCAGCACAGGATTGTGGGCCAGATATGGAAAAGCAGAGGCTTCAAGAAGGCAAGTGGCGAAGACATACAACATGCTTCACTGATCAGACACCAGTTGAGAGCTCTGCAAGAGCCACAGAAAAGGTTGCAGTAATGAAGATCCAGGCACATGAAGAAATTACACTCCTGAAACAAGAGGCAACAATCTGGCAAGATGCTGAAGCCAAGAGGGCAGCAAAATGCCCCCAGCAGATAAGGCAAGCCTATACAGTAACCATTCCAGTGCCAGACCAAATGCCTGATTATGCTACACTGATTGAACTTCAGAACAAAGCAGGAGAGAGTGAGACAGAAGCCTGTGGAAAGAGAAAGCAACGAAACAACCAGTAAAGGTAGCCATCTACACCACACATACAGAAGTAACAGAAAGAAGCAAAGCCTCAAATGCCTGATCTACAGGATTTGAAGAAATTTCAGGAACAAGCAGGTCCTAAAGAAAAAGCAGCATGGCAGAGAAAAGGAGCCAGACAAGAAGAAGAAACTGGCTTATGGAAATTAGAAGAAAATTTATACTTACCCAGAAGCTTATACCCCCGTATGTGTTAAGTCAGCCATGGACTCACACACCTGGGAAATGATCAGATGGGAAACTTAGTCACAGAAAAGATGGATAGCGCCAGAATTTTATCCAGATGCAACCAAGTTTGTACAAGCCTGCTGGATATGTGGAAATGTCCAATCCAAGACAGAAGGTCAAGACAACCCTTGGAGCAATCCCCAAAAGTTATTTTCCAGACTGCAAATTGACTATAACTAACTGCCAAAGATGTATTGATAGTCACAGACATTTTTCAGTTATTGGCCAATGGCAAAAGCTACAGCAAGATCAATAGATAGAAAATTAAGTTCAGAAGATATTTGCAGATAAGGAGTACCAGAAGTTACAGTATCAGATTAGTGAGTGTGTCACAGAAACCAGAAAGGGATGCTAAAGTGTTCTTACTGAAGAAACTGACACCTCTGTGTTCTCTAGTTTTTTTTTTATCTCCCAGATTCAGGAGCAGATCTGAATCCCCACAAGCTTTAACCAGGAGATTGGGTGTATCTGGAAAGACACGTGAAAAAGTCACTTGAGCCCAGATTTGATGGTCCATATCGAGTGTTTCTGACCACGCCCACTTCTGTGTCAATTAAGGAAAGAGAAACTTGGGTTCCACTGCAATTTTGCTCAAGTTAAGTTTGAACGATGAAATATGCAAACATGCAAAGGAGATTGTTGAAATAGTGATGTTTTTTAGCAAATTGCATATATCTGAATTTAAGATTCTATTTTGTTTCCCTTCCTTTCAGCTGGAAATAAATTTGTAAAGTGTAAACTCAAAGAAGAAACTACAGAAGAGCTTGGCAAGAAGGAGCCGTGAGCAGTCTACCTTAATGGATATGATGTGAACGGTTCTTTACCTTCCGTGGGATAGAGTGACAAGCACCGTCCTGTGGGAACATAGCCTTTAGCACCATTATAGCTAGACTGTTTGCTTAGTCTCTTGTAGGTAGAGTTTATGTGATGCCTTGTAGCTCAACTGTAATGTCATATTGTAATACCAGATGAACCTGTAATGTTTGATTATTATAAAATAGGAGGGAAACTGATAGAGATAAAAGCTTAGCTACCATTCTTAATTATAATAATGCAATTCATTTTAATTTTACAAAGAGATTTGATTAAACTAGCTTGAACATATGGAAAATTATAAAAGCTTGTGTTATATAACATTGTGTGTGAAAGTGAGCATTTGGCACCCTGCTCTCTGCTCTCTCCTCAGAAATGGAAAATATCTATATGTAGCTCCAGATAAGCAGAAGGACAAGGGGCATATGAAGTTATATAATTGTGTTAATCATTTACTGCCAATATTTGTGTATAAATATCGAAGCTGACCAAAATAAAGCAGATTACTTATGAGACATGCGGCTGTGTGTGTCTTTGAGTTTTCTCAGCAATACATTACGACCTGGTATCCAGAAGTGACATGATAATCAAAGGGACCAACCAGAGCTACCTAGACAGCTCTATCAGAGGCAGGGCAGACTGCGAGTAATAGAAGTGGGAAGCCGGGGGGGCAGGATGAGAGTAGTAGTAGGAAGAAGTGGGCAGGACGGGAGTGAAAGGGACTTGGCAAGAAAGTTAGAATAAGTTGAAAAAAGGATTTTACCTCCTCCTTGCTGCTTCCGGGTCCCGGCCTCCGTTGCCCTATCCATGCTGACAGCAGGCTCTCACACAGGTTGGATGAACAGCCTGAGTAGAAGAGATGGGTCTTGCTCCTAGAGCAGCTCACACCCATCTCCTGCTTCCTTGCGTGGTCCAGGGGGACTTGAATATGTGGGTGGAAGTTGCTTGCGGTTGGGGAGGTGGGGGTCGCACCTAACAGCAGTGCCCGCCTCATCACTAGTACCGCCCATTGTTTGTAGTACAGGCTGCTCAGCTTCCGAGGTCACGGCCGGTGGCTGCTGTGTGAGAGGGGGAACCAGCGTGGCAGGGGTTTGGCCCAGCCGGATGTACCCCAGTATCCCTACGGGCCAATCCGACGTTGACAGTTACTTAGTTAAAGCTTAATTAAAGCTTGTTTTTGCTTTGCTTACAAATCAGAATCAGGCCCAAAGTCCCCAGATGCTGAAGCTTTCTGCAGAATATTAAATACATGTTTCAGCTTTCCTGAATTTAAAACAAATTAATTATGCATTGCTAGTTATAGTCATAAAAACACAATTTTGCCTTCAACTTATGCAAAATAATTTTCTGTATGCTGCAGTGTTTTAATGTTTGTCAAACCCTTTATCTATATAAGAACATATAGATCTGTAAATAGATGAAAATTGAAAAAAGTATGTTTAATAAGTCAATTTAGGGGGCAGGCAGCATTTTCTCCTACAAGTTGGATGAGAATGTAATGGCTCTTTCACCCAGTTCACTTCAATGGCCAGTTACGAATGCATATTTTACTATCATCATCAACGTCATCATCATCATCATCATTATTGTAACTCCAGGAATGATCTTCATAATCAAGTGGACATAAGTTAAAAAGAATAGTTCAGGATCAGAGCTATTTTTAATGGTACGGAACAAAGAAAAACATTAGCCTTCACAAGAAAAAAATAAGCTGGACAGAGTAGGTCCTTGGGTTTTGAGGGGGTACTATGTCTAGGAGGCCAGAGAGCTGTGTGCGGAAAGGAAGTTCCTGGGGCCGGGGGGGGGGGGGGGTATGTGGTCAGGCGGTACTGTATGTCCCTGCTGGCCAGGTTGGTGGGGTTACTGTATGTTCAGGAGGACGGGAGGTAGGGCAAATTATGGGTATGTTCCAGAGGCAGGGGTGGAAGTTAGGATGAGTACAGTATTGTAAGTCCTGGAGCACAAGCTCCATACACTCCGCCGTTGCTGGGTGCAAGGTGGGAGTTATAGCGGGGAAGCAGGGGGCAGGATGGGAGTAGTAGAAGTGCGGAGCAGGGGGCAGGCTGGGAGAAGTAATGGTGGAGAGCACAGGGCATGTTGGGAGTAGCAGTGGTAGAGAGCAAAGGCAGACTAAGAGTAGTAGGGGTGATCAGGGGCGGACTGGGAATAGTAGGAGTAGTAGTGTGGATCGGGGGGGATAGACTGGCAGTAGCAATGGTGGAAAGTAGGCCAATCCGACGTTGACAGTTACTTGCTTGTTTTTGCTTTGCTTATAAATCAGGCCCAAAGTCCCCAGATGCTGAAGCTTTCTGCAGAATATCAAATACATATTAGAGATGTGCACTTGAAATTTTTCGGGTTTTGTGTTTTGGTTTTGGGTTCGGTTCCGCGGCCGTGTTTTGGGTTCGACCGCGTTTTGGCAAAACCTCACCGAATTTTTTTTGTCGGATTCGGGTGTGTTTTGGATTCGGGTGTTTTTTTCAAAAAACACTAAAAAACAGCTTAAATCATAGAATTTGGGGGTCATTTTGATCCCAAAGTATTATTAACCTAAAAAACCATAATTTACACTCATTTTCAGTCTATTCTGAACACCTCACACCTCACAATATTATTTTTAGTCCTAAAATTTGCACCGAGGTCGCTGGATGACTAAGCTAAGCGACCCTAGTGGCCGACACAAACACCTGGCCCATCTAGGAGTGGCACTGCAGTGTCACGCAGGATGGCCCTTCCAAAAAGCACTCCCCAAACAGCACATGACGCAAAGAAGAAAAAAAGAGGCGCAATGAGGTAGCTGTGTGAGTAAGAAAAGCGACCCTAGTGGCCGACACAAACACCTGGCCCATCTAGGAGTGGCACTGCAGTGTCACGCAGGATGGCCCTTCCAAAAAACACTCCCCAAACAGCACATGACGCAAAGAAGAAAAAAAGAGGCGCAATGAGGTAGCTGTGTGAGTAAGCTAAGCGACCCTAGTGGCCGACACAAACACCTGGCCCATCTAGGAGTGGCACTGCAGTGTCACGCAGGATGGCCCTTCCAAAAAACACTCCCCAAACAGCACATGACGCAAAGAAGAAAAAAAGAGGCGCAATGAGGTAGCTGTGTGAGTAAGATAAGCGACCCTAGTGGCCAACACAAACACCTGGCCCATCTAGGAGTGGCACTGCAGTGTCACGCAGGATGGCCCTTCCAAAAAACACTCCCCAAACAGCACATGACGCAAAGAAGAAAAAAAGAGACGCAATGAGGTAGCTGTGTGAGTAAGATAAGCGACCCTAGTGGCCGACACAAACACCTGGCCCATCTAGGAGTGGCACTGCAGTGTCACGCAGGATGGCCCTTCCAAAAAACACTCCCCAAACAGCACATGACGCAAAGAAAAATGAAAGAAAAAAGAGGTGCAAGATGGAATTGTCCTTGGGCCCTCCCACCCACCCTTATGTTGTATAAACAGGACATGCACACTTTAACCAACCCATCATTTCAGTGACAGGGTCTGCCACACGACTGTGACTGAAATGACGGGTTGGTTTGGACCCCCACCGAAAAAGAAGCAATTAATCTCTCCTTGCACAAACTGGCTCTACAGAGGCAAGATGTCCACCTCATCATCATCCTCCGATATATCACCGTGTACATCCCGCTCCTCACAGATTATCAATTCGTCCCCACTGGAATCCACCATCTCAGCTCCCTGTGTACTTTGTGGAGGCAATTGCTGCTGGTCAATGTCTCCACGGAGGAATTGATTATAATTCATTTTAATGAACATCATCTTCTCCACATTTTCTGGAAGTAACCTCGTACGCCGATTGCTGACAAGGTGAGTGGCGGCACTAAACACTCTTTCGGAGTACACACTTGTGGGAGGGCAACTTAGGTAGAATAAAGCCAGTTTGTGCAAGGGCCTCCAAATTGCCTCTTTTTCCTGCCAGTATAAGTACGGACTGTCTGACGTGCCTACTTGGATGCGGTCACTCATATAATCCTCCACCATTCTTTCAATGGGGAGAGAATCATATGCAGTGACAGTAGACGACATGTCCGTAATCGTTGTCAGGTCCTTCAGTCCGGACCAGATGTCAGCATCAGCAGTCGCTCCAGACTGCCCTGCATCACCGCCAGCGGGTGGGCTCGGAATTCTGAGCCTTTTCCTCGCACCCCCAGTTGCGGGAGAATGTGAAGGAGGAGATGTTGACAGGTCGCGTTCCGCTTGACTTGACAATTTTGTCACCAGCAGGTCTTTGAACCCCAGCAGACTTGTGTCTGCCGGAAAGAGAGATCCAAGGTAGGTTTTAAATCTAGGATCGAGCACGGTGGCCAAAATGTAGTGCTCTGATTTCAACAGATTGACCACCGGTGAATCCTTGTTAAGCGAATTAAGGGCTCCATCCACAAGTCCCACATGCCTAGCGGAATCGCTCCCTTTTAGCTCCTCCTTCAATGTCTCCAGCTTCTTCTGCAAAAGCCTGATGAGGGGAAAGACCTGACTCAGGCTGGCAGTGTCTGAACTGACTTCACGTGTGGCAAGTTCAAAAGGTTGCAGAACCTTGCACAACGTTGAAATCATTCTCCACTGCGCTTGAGACAGGTACATTCCACCTCCTATATCGTGCTGAATTGTATAGGCTTGAATGGCCTTTTGCTGCTCCTCCAACCTCTGAAGCATATAGAGGGTTGAATTCCACCTCGTTACCACTTCTTGCTTCAGATGATGGCAGGGCAGGTTCAGGCGTTTTTGGTGGTGCTCCAGTCTTCTGTACGTGGTGCCTGTACGCCGAAAGTGTCCCGCAATTCTTCTGGCCACCGACAGCATCTCTTGCACGCCCCTCTCGTTTTTTAAATAATTCTGCACCACCAAATTCAAGGTATGTGCAAAACATGGGACGTGCTGGAATTTGCCCATATTTAATGCACACACAATATTGCTGGCGTTGTCCGATGCCACAAATCCACAGGAGAGTCCAATTGGGGTAAGCCATTCCGCGATGATCTTCCTCAGTTGCCGTAAGAGGTTTTCAGCTGTGTGCGTATTCTGGAAACCGGTGATACAAAGCGTAGCCTGCCTAGGAAAGAGTTGGCGTTTGCGAGATGCTGCTACTGGTGCCGCCGCTGCTGTTCTTGCGGCGGGAGTCCATACATCTACCCAGTGGGCTGTCACAGTCATATAGTCCTGACCCTGCCCTGCTCCACTTGTCCACATGTCCGTGGTTAAGTGGACATTGGGTACAACTGCATTTTTTAGGACACTGGTGAGTCTTTTTCTGACGTCCGTGTACATTCTCGGTATCGCCTGCCTAGAGAAGTGGAACCTAGATGGTATTTGGTAACGGGGGCACACTACCTCAAGAAATTGTCTAGTTCCCTGTGAACTAACGGCGGATACCGGACACACGTCTAACACCAACATAGTTGTCAAGGCCTCAGTTATCCGCTTTGCAACAGGATGACTGCTGTGATATTTCATCTTCCTCGCAAAGGACTGTTGGACAGTCAATTGCTTGGTGGAAGTAGTAAAAGTGGGCTTACGACTTCCCCTCTGGGATGACCATCGACTCCCAGCAGCAACAACAGCAGTGCCAGCAGCAGTAGGCGTTACACGCAAGGATGCATCGGAGGAATCCCAGGCAGGAGAGGACTCGTCAGAATTGCCAGTGACATGGCCTGCAGGACTATTGGCATTCCTGGGGAAGGAGGAAATTGACACTGAGGGAGTTGGTGGGGTGGTTTGCGTGAGCTTGGTTACAAGAGGAAGGGATTTACTGGTCAGTGGACTGCTTCCGCTGTTGCCCAAAGTTTTTGAACTTGTCACTGACTTATTATGAATGCGCTGCAGGTGACGTATAAGGGAGGATGTTTCGAGGTGGTTAACGTCCTTACCCCTACTTATTACAGCTTGACAAAGGCAACACACGGCTTGACAAATGTTGTCCGCATTTCTGGTGAAATACTTCCACACCGAAGAGCTGATTTTTTTGGTATTTTCACCAGGCATGTCAACGGCCCTATTCCTCCCACGGACAACAGGTGTCTCCCCGGGTGCCTGACTTAAACAAACCACCTCACCATCAGAATCCTCCTGGTCAATTTCCTCCCCAGCGCCAGCAACACCCATATCCTCCTCATCCTGTTGTACTTCAACACTGACATCTTCAATCTGACTATCAGGAACTGGACTGCGGGTGCTCCTTCCAGCACTTGCAGGGGGCGTGCAAATGGTGGAAGGCGCATGCTCTTCACGTCCAGTGTTGGGAAGGTCAGGCATCGCAACCGACACAATTGGACTCTCCTTGTGGATTTGGGATTTCGAAGAACGCACAGTTCTTTGCGGTGCTTTTGCCAGCTTGAGTCTTTTCATTTTTCTAGCGAGAGGCTGAGTGCTTCCATCCTCATGTGAAGCTGAACCACTAGCCATGAACATAGGCCAGGGCCTCAGCCGTTCCTTGCCACTCCGTGTGGTAAATGGCATATTGGCAAGTTTACGCTTCTCCTCCGACAATTTTATTTTAGATTTTGGAGTCCTTTTTTTACTGATATTTGGTGTTTTGGATTTTACATGCTCTGTACTATGACATTGGGCATCGGCCTTGGCAGACGACGTTGCTGGCATTTCATCGTCTCGGCCATGACTAGTGGCAGCAGCTTTAGTACGAGGTGGAAGTGGATCTTGATCTTTCCCTAATTTTGGAACCTCAACATTTTTGTTCTCCATATTTTAATAGGCACAACTAAAAGGCACCTCAGGTAAACAATGGAGATGGATGGATACTAGTATACTTATGGATGGACCAGCGACTGCCGACACAGAGGTAGCTACAGCCGTGGACTACCGTACTGTGTCTGCTGCTAATATAGACTGGATGATAATGAGATGAAATTAATATATATATATATATATATAATATCACTAGTACTGCAGCCGGACAGGTATATATATTTATTATGTAATGACTGATGACGGACCTGCTGGACACTGTCAGCTCAGCAGCACCGCAGACTGCTACAGTAAGCTACTATAGTAGTATGTATCAAGAAGAAAGAGAAAAAAAAAAACCACGGGTAGGTGGTATACAATTATGGATGGACCAGCGACTGCCGACACAGAGGTAGCTACAGCCGTGGACTACCGTACTGTGTCTGCTGCTAATATAGACTGGATGATAATGAGATGAAATCAATATATATATATATATAATATCACTAGTACTGCAGCCGGACAGGTATATATATTTATTATGTAATGACTGATGACGGATCTGCTGGACACTGTCAGCTCAGCAGCACCGCAGACTGCTACAGTAAGCTACTATAGTAGTATGTATCAAGAAGAAAGAGAAAAAAAAAACACGGGTAGGTGGTATACAAGTATGGATGGACCAGCGACTGCCGACACAGAGGTAGCTACAGCCATGGACTACCGTACTGTGTCTGCTGCTAATATAGACTGGATGATAATGAGATGAAATTAATATATATATATATATATAATATCACTAGTACTGCAGCCGGACAGGTATATATATTTATTATGTAATGACTGATGACGGACCTGCTGGACACTGTCAGCTCAGCAGCACCGCAGACTGCTACAGTAAGCTACTATAGTAGTATGTATCAAGAAGAAAGAGAAAAAAAAAAAACCACGGGTAGGTGGTATACAATTATGGATGGACCAGCGACTGCCGACACAGAGGTAGCTACAGCCGTGGACTACCGTACTGTGTCTGCTGCTAATATAGACTGGATGATAATGAGATGAAATCAATATATATATATATATATATATAATATCACTAGTACTGCAGCCGGACAGGTATATATATTTATTATGTAATGACTGATGACGGACCTGCTGGACACTGTCAGCTCAGCAGCACCGCAGAGTGCTACAGTAAGCTACTATAGCAGTATGTATCAAGAAGAAAGAGAAAAAAAAAACACGGGTAGGTGGTATACAATTATGGATGGACCAGCGACTGCCGACACAGAGGTAGCTACAGCCGTGGACTACCATACTGTGTCTGCTGCTAATATAGACTGGATGATAATGAGATGAAATTAATATATATATATATATATATATATATATATAATATCACTAGTACTGCAGCCGGACAGGTATATATATTTATTATGTAATGACTGATGACGGACCTGCTGGACACTGTCAGCTCAGCAGCACCGCAGACTGCTACAGTAAGCTACTATAGTAGTATGTATCAAGAAGAAAGAGAAAAAAAAAAACCACGGGTAGGTGGTATACAATTATGGATGGACCAGCGACTGCCGACACAGAGGTAGCTACAGCCGTGGACTACCGTACTGTGTCTGCTGCTAATATAGACTGGATGATAATGAGATGAAATCAATATATATATAATATCACTAGTACTGCAGCCGGACAGGTATATATATTTATTATGTAATGACTGATGACGGACCTGCTGGACACTGTCAGCTCAGCAGCACCGCAGACTGCTACAGTAAGCTACTATAGTAGTATCTATCAAGAAGAAAGAGAAAAAAAAAACCACGGGTAGGTGGTATACAATTATGGATGGACCAGCGACTGCCGACACAGAGGTAGCTACAGCCGTGGACTACCGTACTGTGTCTGCTGCTAATATAGACTGGATGATAATGAGATGAAATCAATATATATATATATATATATATATATAATATCACTAGTACTGCAGCCAGACAGGTATATATATTTATTATGTAATGACTGATGACGGACCTGCTGGACACTGTCAGCTCAGCAGCACCGCAGACTGCTACAGTAAGCTACTATAGTAGTATGTATCAAGAAGAAAGAGAAAAAAAAAACCACGGGTAGGTGGTATACAATTATGGATGGACCAGCGACTGCCGACACAGAGGTAGCTACAGCCGTGGACTACCGTACTGTGTCTGCTGCTAATATAGACTGGATGATAATGAGATGAAATTAATATATATATAATATCACTAGTACTGCAGCCGGACAGGTATATATATTTATTATGTAATGACTGATGACGGACCTGCTGGACACTGTCAGCTCAGCAGCACCGCAGAGTGCTACAGTAAGCTACTATAGTAGTATGTATCAAGAAGAAAGAGAAAAAAAAAACCACGGGTAGGTGGTATACAATTATGGATGGACCAGCGACTGCCGACACAGAGGTAGCTACAGCCGTGGACTAACGTACTGTGTCTGCTGCTAATATAGACTGGATGATAATAAGATGAAATCAATATATATATATATATAATATCACTAGTACTGCAGCCGGACAGGTATATATATTTATTATGTAATGACTGATGACGGACCTGCTGGACACTGTCAGCTCAGCAGCACCACAGACTGCTACAGTAAGCTACTATAGTAGTATGTATCAAGAAGAAAGAGAAAAAAAAAACACGGGTAGGTGGTATACAATTATGGATGGACCAGCGACTGCCGACACAGAGGTAGCTACTGCCATTGACTACCGTACTGTGTCTGCTGCTAATATAGACTGGATGATAATGAGATGAAATTAATAGATATATATATATATATATATATATATATATAATATCACTAGTACTGCAGCCGGACAGGTATATATATTTATTATGTAATGACTGATGACGGACCTGCTGGACACTGTCAGCTCAGCAGCACCGCAGACTGCTACAGTAAGCTACTATAGTAGTATGTATCAAGAAGAAAGAGAAAAAAAAAAACACGGGTAGGTGGTATACAATTATGGATGGACCAGCGACTGCCGACACAGAGGTAGCTACAGCCGTGGACTACCGTACTGTGTCTGCTGCTAATATAGACTGGATGATAATGAGATGAAATCAATATATATATATATATATAATATCACTAGTACTGCAGCCGGACAGGTATATATATTTATTATGTAATGACTGATGACGGACCTGCTGGACACTGTCAGCTCAGCAGCACCGCAGACTGCTACAGTAAGCTACTATAGTAGTATGTATCAAGAAGAAAGAAAAAAAAAAACACGGGTAGGTGCGGTATACATATACAATTATATATATATTATATACAATTATATATATATATATATATATATATATATATTAAACTGGTGGTGATTAATTAAACTGGTGGTCAGGTCACTGGTCAAACTATCAGCAACTTGCAAGTAGTACTCCTAAGCAGACAATCACAATATATACTGGTGGTCAGTGTGGTCACAATGGCAGTGTGGCACTCTGGCAGCAGAGTGCCAGCAAAAGTGTGCACTGTACGTTAAAATATGTACTCCTGCTCTCAGACTCTAACTGCTCCCCACTGTCAGTGTCTCCCCCACAAGTCAGATATACAGTCACACTATCTATCACTTCAGCAAGTAGTAGTACTCCTCCTAATGCTCCCCAAAATTACTAAAGTAAATAATACTGTGTCTCTCTCTACTCTAGTCTCACTCTCTATAAACGGAGAGGACGCCAGCCACGTCCTCTCCCTATCAATCTCAATGCACGTGTGAAAATGGCGGCGACGCGCGGCTCCTTATATAGAATCCGAGTCTCGCGATAGAATCCGAGCCTCGCGAGAATCCGACAGCGGGATGATGACGTTCGGGCGCGCTCGGGTTAACCGAGCAAGGCGGGAAGATCCGAGTCGCTCGGACCCGTGTAAAAAAACCTGAAGTTCGGGCGGGTTCGGTTTCCGAGGAACCGAACCCGCTCATCTCTAATACATATTTCAGCTTTCCTGAATTTAAAACAAATTAATTATGCACTGCTAATTATAGTCATCAAAACACAATTTTAATTCAAATAATTTTCTGTATGCTGCAGTGTTTTAATGTTGTTAAACCCTTTATCTACATAAGAACATATAAATCTGTAAATGGATGAAAATTGAAAAAAGTATGTTTAATAAGTCAATTTAGGGGGCAGGCAGCATTTTCTGCTACAAGTTGGATGAGAATGTAATGGCTCTTTTGCCCAGTTCACTTCAATGGCCAGCTACGAATGCATATGTTACGATCATCATCAACATCCTCAACCTCATCACCATCATCATCATCATCATCATCATTATTGTAACTCCAGGAATGATCTTCATAATCAAGTGGACATAAGTTAAAAAGAATAGTTCGGGATGAGAGCTATTTTTAATGGCACAGAAAGAAGTATAAACTGAAGCAGATAACTGACAGTGCTGAATGCTAGCAGGCTCAGGCATTTATGCCGTGGTTACAGTGCCAGAGAGAATGTTTGATGGGGTATGACAGCAGACAAGGACACAGCTAAACAACTCTATACATTCTAAAGGGTTATATCTATTATAATATTTAGTATCCAAAATATCCTGAGTTTGACAATAGATATCAACGGGTGGTCTTCAGTATGCCGGCGGTCGGGCTCCCGGCGACCAGCATACCGGCGCCGGGAGCCCGACAGCCGGCATACCGACACTTATTCTCCCTCATGGGGGTCCACGAC
Source organism: Pseudophryne corroboree (assembly GCF_028390025.1). Lineage (NCBI taxonomy): Eukaryota > Metazoa > Chordata > Amphibia > Anura > Myobatrachidae > Pseudophryne > Pseudophryne corroboree. Next base: position 292,837,500 of record NC_086451.1, read on the forward strand.
CCCCCAGGAGGGAGAATAAAATAGTGTGGCGCGCGTAGCGCGCCACCATGCCTGTAGCGTGGCGAGCGCAGCGAGCCCGCCTCGGGCTCATTTGCGCTCGCCACACTGTCGGTAAGCCGGCGGCCGGCCTCTCGGCGCCGGTATGCTGGTCGTCGGGAGGCCGGCCGCCGGCAGATCGTAGTGAACCCGATATCAACCTGTTGCTTTAGACTAGAGGTTATGGAGCAGGTACTCAGATGGGGTCCTGGGCACAAACCCCCAGCAGAACCCTACATTACATTTCTCCCAGCCAGGTGCATTATAGATGTCAAAAACATGAACTACAATATATTTTCTTATTCCTCCACTTGCTTTGCACCATGGATTATTGCATCTTAATTTCTCTGACGTCCTAGTGGATGCTGGGAACTCCGTAAGGACCATGCGGAATAGCGGGCTCCGAAGGAGACTGGGCACTCTAAGAAAGAATTAGGACTACCTGGTGTGCACTGGCTCCTCCCTCTATGCACCACCTCCAGACCTCAGTTAGAATCTGTACCCGGCTCGAGCTGGATGCACACTAGGGGCTCTCCTGAGCTTCTAGAAAAGAAAGTAATATTTAGGTTTTTTATTTTCAGTGAGATCTGCTGGCAACAGACTCACTGCTACGAGGGACTTAGGGGAGAGAAGCGAACCTACCTGCTTGCAGCTAGCTTGGGCTTCTAGGCTACTGGACACCATTAGCTCCAGAGGGATCGAACACAGGCCCAGCCTCGGTCGTCCGGTCCCGGAGCCGCGCCGCCGTCCCCCTTGCAGAGCCAGAAGCAAGAAGAACGTCCAGGAAATCGGCGGCTGAAGACTTGGCTCCCCATGCCCACCTCACACTCCAGTCACTGATGGGTGCAGGGCGCTGGGGGGGGGGGGGGGGGGCGCCCTGGGCTGCAATATGATTACCTTACATTGGCAAAAAATACACATAATATAGTCATTAAGACTATATATGTGTAAAATCCCCTGCCATATATCCATAAAAAAAGCGGGAGAAGTCCGCCGTGAAGGGGGCGGGGCTATCTCCCTCAGCACACTGGCACCATTTCCTCTCACAGCTCCGCTGGAAGGACGCTCCCCAGGCTCTCCCCTGCAGTTTCCAGGCTCAATAGGGTAAAAAAGAGAGGGGGGGCACTAAATTTAGGCGCAAATACTATATATATATTTAGCTGCTATAGGGTAAAATCACTCATTATAGTGTACATCCCTGTGATTTATAGCGCTGTGGTGTGTGCTGGCATACTCTCTCTCTGTCTCCCCAAAGGACTTTGTGGGGTCCTGTCCTCAGTCAGAGCATTCCCTGTGTGTGTGCGGAGTGTCAGTTCGGCTGTGTCGACATGTTTGATGAGGAGGCTTATGTGGAGGCGGAGCAGGTGCCGATAAATGTGATGTCACCCCCTGCGGGGTCGACACCTGAGTGGATGGATATGTGGAAGGAATTACGTGACAGTGTCAACTCCTTACATAAGAGGTTTGATGACATAGCAGATGTGGGACAGCCGGCTTCTCAGTCCGTGCCTGCCCAGGCGTCTCAAAAGCCATCAGGGGCTCAAAAACGCCCGCTACCTCAGATGGCAGACACAGATGTCGACACGGATACTGACTCCAGTGTTGACGACGATGAGACTAGTGTACATTCCAATAGGGCCATCCGTTACATGATTACGGCAATGAAAAATGTGTTGCACATTTCTGACATTAACCCTGGTACCACAAAAAAGGGTATTATGTTTGGGGAGAAAAAGCAACCTGTGGTTTTTCCCCCTTCTGAAGAGTTAAATGAAGTGTGTGATGAAGCATGGGTTTCCCCCGATAAGAAACTGGTACTTTCCAAAAAGTTAATAAGGGCGTACCCTTTCCCGCCAGAGGATAGGATACGTTGGGAGACATCCCCTAGGGTGGATAAAGCGCTCACACGCTTGTCAAAGAAGGTGGCACTACCGTCTCCGGATACGGCCGCCCTAAAGGAGCCTGCGGATAGAAAGCAGGAGGCTATCCTGAAGTCTGTATATACACACTCAGGTATTATACTGAGACCGGCTATTGCTTCAGCATGGATGTGCAGTGCTGCAGCTGCGTGGTCAGATTCCCTGTCTGATAACATTGATACCCTTGACAGGGACACTATATTGCTAACTGTAGAGCATATTAAAGACGTAGTCTTATACATGAGAGATGCACAGAGGGATATTTGCCAACTGGCATCTAGAATAAATGCAATGTCCATTTCTGCCAGGAGAGTATTATGGACTCGGCAGTGGACAGGTGATGCGGATTCTAAAAGGCACATGGAGGTTTTGCCTTACAAGGGTGAGGAATTGTTTGGGGATGGTCTCTCGGACCTCGTTTCCACAGCGACGGCTGGGAAGTCGACATTTTTACCCCATGTTCCCTCACAGCCAAAGAAAGCACCGTATTATCAGGTACAGTCCTTTCGGACCCAGAAAGACAAGCGGGTTAAAGGCGCGTCCTTTCTGCCCAGAGGCAGAGGTAGGGGGAAAAAGCTGCACCAAACAGCAAGTTCCCAGGAACAAAAGTCCTCTCCCGCTTCCTCTAAGTCCACCGCATGACGCTGGGGCTCCACAGGTGGAGCCAGGTGCGGTGGGGGCCCATCTCCGGAACTTCAGCGACCAGTGGGTTCGCTCACGGGTGGATCCCTGGATTCTACAAGTGGTATCTATGGGGTACAAGCTGGAATTCGAGACGTCTCCCCCTCGCCGTTTCCTCAAATCAGCCTTGCCAACTACTCCCGCAGACAGGGAGGCGGTGCAGGAGGCGATTCACAAGCTGTACTCCCAGCAGGTGATAACCAAAGTACCCCTCCTTCAACAGGGACGGGGTTACTATTCCACAATGTTTGTGGTACCGAAACCGGACGGTTTGGTGAGACCCATTTTAAATTTGAAATCCTTGAACACTTATATAAGAAGGTTCAAGTTCAAAATGGAATCGCTCAGGGCGGTTATTGCAAGCCTGGACGAAGGGGATTACATGGTATCACTGGACATCAAGGATGCTTACCTGCATGTCCCCATTTACCCTCCTCACCAGGAGTACCTCAGATTTGTGGTACAGGACTGTCATTACCAATTCCAGACGTTGCCATTTGGTCTGTCCACGGCACCGAGGGTATTTACCAAGGTAATGGCCGAAATGATGATACTCCTTCGAAAAAAGGGAGTTATAATTATCCCGTACTTGGACGATCTCCTTATAAAGGCGAGGTCCAGGGAACAGTTGTTGATCGGAGTAGCACTAGCTCGGGAAGTGCTACAACAGCACGGCTGGATCCTGAATATTCCAAAGTCGCAGCTGGTTCCTACAACGCGTCTACTGTTCCTGGGGATGGTTCTGGACACAGAACAGAAAAAGGTGTTTCTCCCGGAGGAGAAGACCAAGGAGTTGTCATCTCTAGTCAGAGACCTCCTAAAACCAAAACAGGTGTCGGTGCACCACTGCACGCGAGTCCTGGGAAAGATGGTAGCTTCTTACGAAGCAATTCCATTCGGAAGGTTCCATGCAAGGATCTTTCAGTGGGATCTGTTGGACAAGTGGTCCGGATCGCATCTTCAGATGCATCGGCTGATAACCCTGTCTCCAAGGACCAGGGTGTCGCTGTTGTGGTGGCTGCAGAGTGCTAATCTTCTAGAGGGCCGCAGATTCGGCATACAGGACTGGGTCCTGGTGACCACGGATGCCAGCCTTCGAGGTTGGGGGGCAGTCACACAGGGAAGAAACTTCCAAGGACTATGGACGAGTCAGGAGACTTCCCTACACATAAATATTCTGGACCTAAGGGCCATTTACAATGCCCTAAGTCTGGCAAGACCCCTGCTTCAACACCAGCCGGTGCTGATCCAGTCAGACAACATCACGGCGGTCGCCCATGTAAACCGTCAGGGCGGCACAAGAAGCAGGATGGCGATGGCAGAAGCCACAAGGATTCTCCGATGGGCGGAAAATCATGTGTTAGCACTGTCAGCGGTGTTCATTCCGGGAGTGGACAACTGGGAAGCAGACTTCCTCAGCAGGCACGACCTCCACCCGGGAGAGAGGGGACTTCATCCAGAAGTCTTCCAAATGATTGTACACCGTTGGGAAAGGCCACAGGTGGACATGATAGCGTCCCGCCTCAACAAAAAGCTAAAAAGATATTGCGCCAGGTCAAGGGACCCTCAGGCGATAGCTGTGGACGCTCTAGTGACACCGTGGGTGTACCAGTCGGTTTTTATGTGTTCCCTCCTCTGCCTCTCATACCCAAGGTACTGAGAATAATAAGAAGGAGAGGAGTAAGAACTATACTTGTGGTTCCGGATTGGCCAAGAAGAGCTTGGTACCCAGAACTTCAAGAAATGATCTCAGAGGACCCATGGCCTCTGCCGCTCAGACAGGACCTGCTGCAGCAGGGGCCCTGTCTGTTCCAAGACTTACCGCAGCTGTGTTTGACGGCATGGCGGTTGAACACCGGATCCTAAAAGAAAAGGGCATTCCGGAGGAAGTCATTCCTACGCTGATTAAAGCTAGGAAAGATGTGACCGTAAGACATTATCACCGCATATGGCGAAAATATGTTGCTTGGTGTGAGGCCAGGAAGGCCCCAACGGAGGAATTTCAGCTCGGTCGATTTCTGAACTTCCTACAGTCAGGAGTGACTATGGGCCTAAAATTGGGTTCCATTAAGGTCCAGATCTCGGCTCTGTCGATTTTCTTCCAAAAAGAACTGGCTTCACTGCCTGAAGTTCAGACTTTTGTTAAAGGAGTGCTGCATATTCAGCCCCCTTTTGTGCCTCCAGTGGCACCGTGGGATCTCAACGTGGTGTTGGATTTCCTAAAGTCGCATTGGTTTGAGCCACTTAAAACCGTGGAGCTAAAATACCTCACGCAGAAAGTGGTCATGCTGTTGGCCTTGGCGTCGGCCAGGCGTGTATCAGAATTGGCGGCTTTGTCATGTAAAAGCCCTTATCTGAGTTTTCATATGGATAGGGCGGAATTGAGGACTCGTTCCCAATTCCTTCCTAAGGTGGTTTCAGCTTTTCATGTGAACCAACCTATTGTGGTGCCTGCGGCTACTCGGGACTTGGAGGATTCCAAATTACTGGACGTAGTCAGGGCCTTGAAAATATATGTTTCCAGGATGGCTGGAGTCAGGAAAACTGACTCGCTATTTATCCTGTATGCACCCAACAAGCTGGGTGCTCCTGCTTCTAAGCAGACTATTGCTCGCTGGATCTGTAGCACGATTCAACTTGCACATTCTGCGTCTGGACTGCCGCATCCTAAATCTGTAAAAGCCCATTCCACGAGGAAAGTGGGCTCTTCTTGGGCGGCTGCCCGAGGGGTCTCGGCTTTACAACTTTGCCGAGCTGCTACTTGGTCGGGTTCAAACACATTTGCAAAATTCTACAAGTTTGATACCCTGGCTGAGGAGGACCTTGAGTTTGCTCATTCGGTGCTGCAGAGTCATCCGCACTCTCCCGCCCGTTTGGGAGCTTTGGTATAATCCCCATGGTCCTTACGGAGTTCCCAGCATCCACTAGGATGTCAGAGAAAATAAGAATTTACTCACCGGTAATTCTATTTCTCGTAATCCGTAGTGGATGCTGGGCGCCCATCCCAAGTGCGGATTGTCTGCAATACTTGTATATAGTTATTGCCTAACTAAAGGGTTATTGTTCTGAGCCATCTGTTCGTGAGGCTCAGTTGTTGTTCATACTGTTAACTGGATATAGTATCACGAGTTGTACGGTGTGATTTGTGTGGCTGGTATGAGTCTTACCCGGGATTCCAAATCCCTTCCTTATTGTGTCAGCTCTTCCGGGCACAGTTTCCCTAACTGAGGTCTGGAGGAGGGGCATAGAGGGAGGAGCCAGTGCACACCAGGTAGTCCTAATTCTTTCTTAGAGTGCCCAGTCTCCTTCGGAGCCTGCTATTCCCCATGGTCCTTACGGAGTTCCCAGCATCCACTACGGACTACGAGAAATAGAATTACCGGTGAGTAAATTCTTATTTTCTTTTAACACGTTGTCGCTGTTTTTGCTTTTTATCTCAAAATACAGGCACTTATTTATTTATTTATTTATTTATTTATTTATTTATTTATTTATTTTTTATCACTGAATACATCTCACCTTTTAATATGTTGCTATTTTTACTCGATTTTCAGCCTGGGAGTTTTCTGAATCCTCCCTGTCTAATAAAGAACCTGCACCTTCTCCTCCTGTAATAAGTTCCAGTACATTTGACTCAGTCCTTGTTCCATATTTACCTCAGGTGTGGATCATAGGGTCGATAGTAACTAGGTCGACAGTCATTAGGTCGACCACTATTGGTAGACATTGACTAGGTCGACACCTGAAATAGGTCGATGTGGTCATTAGGTCGACATGTAAAAGGTCAACATAAAAACGGTTGACATGAGTTATTTAATTATTTTTTTGTGTAATTTTCTTCGTAAAGTGACCAAGAACGCCAATTTGTGCACCATGTCCCCTCATGGCTCACTTTGCTCGCCATGCTTCGTCAAGGTGCCTCGCTGCGCTCGGCACAGGTTACTATTCCAAATCGTACTCCACATGGATCATAAAATATGAAAACGTTGAAAAAATTTTGTTTTTTTTTTAAAAAACCTCATGTCGACCTTTTTATGTATTGACCATTGCCATGTCGACCTAATGACCATGTCAACCTAATGCATATCAATCAATAGTGGTTGACCTAATGAGTGTCGATCTAGGTGCTGCCGACCTGAAGACCAAATACCATTTACCTCAGTCCTTATTCCCTCCTATAAAAGGAACTGCTACCAAAGGGGAGGCTAAACACTTGAGTGACTAAGAGGCATTATAGGCTGATGCATTACGTACATCCCATATAGGTTATATAGACTATTACATACAGGCCCAGCGCCACCCGCTCAGCAAAGGGATGCAAAGCAGGAAGGCGCCAGGCTGGAGAGGCGCTCTCCCTGCTCTGCATCTCTACTGCTGAGCCTGTCTCCTCTGCTGCTGCCGGCTGCTGCGCCTGGCTGTCACACTGTGTGACAGGCACCAGCAGCTTCAAGCCTCAAAAGTTGTCCCCCTCTTGACACAGTGGCAGTGCTCCTGCTCGGCAAAAAGGGAGGGGGCGGAGCTACCCAGTTCAGGCTGCCAGAGAGGGACAGAAAGAGTATTCTGCTGCTTGTGAGGTTCTGCAAGCGGGAGAGCAGCGGAACAGGTGTTTGTGTTTAGTGCTGTGTGTGTGTTTATAGGGGGCAGGGGTAAGGGGAGGGAGTAGTGTGTGAAAGCAGAGCCTTCCCCTCTATTTTGTGCTATCTTACCCCCCTCCTCCTACTCCTACCCCTGTCCAGTGCCCACCAGTCACCCAGCACCACTACTCTCTGCCAGAGAGAGAGACAGAGAAAGGAGGTGATGGTGGTGGTGGGGGGGCCTAAGGCCTAATTTTCTCCTTGGCAGCAAAGGATAAAATCCATGGCTGCCAGTCCTCATTTCCCTGCTCAGGGCAGAGAAAGCAGCACTTACTGCTGGATGCAGGGAGGTTTACACTTGTATGTACCTACCCTCCTATGCAATATGTGTATAAGCAGCACTACTACACGCAGGGTAATGTGAATAAGATTGTGCTACTTTGAGGTGTAATTTGAAATGGTACTATTGTGTGGCAACACTCCTTTCAATGCATGCTGTCCCTTCGTAAAATATGCGAGGGCGCAAATTTATAGTTTGCAAGGGGGCGCCAAACACCCTAGCACCGGCCCTGATTACATAATAACAAGAGCTAGAATGCTAGGTACTAATAGAACAGAAAAAAAATCTTCCTAAGGCGCTGCAGAATGGAGCAGCAATAGACAGTACAAATAGGTCACCAACCTATAAAGACAATATGTATAAAGAAAAAGTACAGTCTCACTTCCTGCGCTCCAAATGTCCCTTCATATACACGATCCTCACAACGTTGGTGATATAACATGAAATAAAAGAGATACAAAACACAAAATAGTGTAATTCTGTATACAAAATATAGTTCTTTCCACTGTGCGGGGAAAACAATTGAGTGATGGAGAATGATCCCAAGAGAGTTCCAACGTCCACCTTCTTATGGGGTCACCCAAAGTGATATCGTGAAGATGTGACAATAGATCCTTACATGTATGCTTACTTGTATATATGAGGTAGAAAGCACATAAAGGTTTCTTTTCTGTAGAGATTTCTCTGAAGCCCGTATAGTGAGGATGGATATCCCTCATAGGGTAAGTATGGAATTAAAAAAGGGAAGCCAATTAGGGTCAAATAAACCCTTTTTTTATTAAAAATGAAAATAATACTCATATAGACAACCAGCCATACCAAAAATGGGAACAGAGATGGAAATCAGCTGACACAATATGATCCGGATATCAAAAATGTCATATGTTCCCCTTAATGGATGGACTGTTTTGGACATCAATATTGCACTGTATCAACGCGTTTCGACGCTTGGTGGCGTCTTTATCAAGATTTAACAGTATATGTAACTATAATAATAAAGAAAACATCAAATAAAAAACTTTCCCTTATTGATAAAACCTTCCAAGTTTGAAAATAAAAATATGTAAACATAAACATGTGAACATAAAAATATGTAACATACCACTAATGTGCAGCCTCTCATGTATGGTCAGCTGGATGAAAAAACTTCCAGTCTGACCTCCCTTTAATAGCAAAGCCCTAGTGGGTTGAATTTTAATCAACCAATAGGCTGCAGTCTGATATGATAAGACACTATAATTAACCAACGGTGTCCCAGTCTCACGGGGAATGGATTTACATATTTAGCGCCAACTTACTTCCTATAACCCCTTCGTTGAATTACTCTGCGTCCCATCACTATGGTAACGCTTCCGGGCTATGGGTGTAATTAGGTCATTAAGATCCTGCTCTGCGTCCCGTCACCATGGTAATGCCTCCGAGCAGTCGACGTAATTCAATCATGTGACCATTACAGCTTCCTCCTACTACATACGTCATATCCCGGTCTCGTACATCCCTGTAATCGGGTCATGTGATCGGGGTTTATGACGTATCTCTTGCACTATCAACGCCAGCGCCATGCACATAATCACGAACGCAAAGGGATCATGAGCACCGGCGTCATGTACAGGTCCCCCTCCATACATTGGATAACACAAACGGACCTGAGAAGCGGTGCCCTTGCACTTTTCCATCATGGCCGCCAATGATAGTAAAAATATATTTTAAGTATTTTATATTTCTACCTATTCCTTCAGAGTGTGTACTATTACAGGACACCACATCTATATTAAGAGATAAGTCTCAATATATTTGCCGAAAATTAATATTTGTAATCCACCTGCAATCTGTTACCATGACAACGTAATAGCTATGCACAAAGGAATACAAATATAGATATACATCCTCCCTAATTAATATTATTGTAATATACAAGTTATGAAACTTCCATGAAAAAACATTTGGGAATCAACCCTAAACCATACCAGATTGATATACCATAATAAAAAAAAACATGAACAATGTTACAAAAACCATCTAATTTAGAAATCATGGTTTAGGCCATGAGGTTTCAAGCTGTTAAATTCATAAATATTTCTAATTTCAGCCTTGGCTAACCTATTATCTCTATCCCTTGTTCTCCAGTTATTTTTTTATCCATTTGATCGCACAGAAACTTTTCAACCCTTTCACAGACTTATCATGTTTCTCTTTAAAGTGTAAAGAAAATGGATGATTTATATTTCCATTAATGATGTTTCGGAAGTGTTTAGCCCATCGAATTTTGACCTGTCGTTTAGTTTTTCCTATGTACGATAAATTGCATTTGCATATTATACCATATATTACGTAATCCGTGTGGCAGGTAATAAAATTGTCTATTTTAATGGTCTTCTTTTCGCAGGAAAAATTGGTGACTTTAGACTCGGTACTGGGACATGCTTTGCATATTTTACAATCTCCACACCGATAAAAACCTTTGTTTCTAGGGAGGAACCTCTTTCCATCCATATGTAATGCACTGGATACAAGGCTGATTTTAATATTTGGTGCCCTCCTATATGTAAACTTAGGTTTTTTGGGTAACACTTTACTCAAAATGTCATCTTTCAGGCAAATATTCCAATTTTTTCTGACAATGCCTTCTATCCTTTTATGTTGTTTATTAAACTGCGTATGAAAAGATACTTGGAAGTTTGTAGTGTTATTGCCTTTCTTCTCTTTGTTCTTCAACAATGTGAGTCTATCAATACTCCCAACCTCCTCCGATATTTTAGATAATTTGGTGAATTCATACCCTTTGTCTACAAAGTGAGTTACCATAGTAGAAGCTTGTTCTCTATATTTCTTATTATTAGAACACTTCCTACATAATCTAAGCAGTTGACCCTTGGGTACATTTTCTAAGCAAATAGGTAGATGGTTACTATCCAAGGGTATGTACGTATTGCAGTCTGTGGGTTTGACATAATTACTAGTGGTCAGACTTCCGTCCACTACTTCTATATTCAAATCCAAAAAGTGAAGGGAAGATCGACTGCTATCAAAGGATAAATGAATATTCAAAGTATTGTTATTAAGATATTGGCAGAATTCTTGGAGGACAGATTCATCCCCTTTCCAAATGAAAGTAATATCATCAATGTACCGCCACCAATGCACCAGATTCACTCCCCAGCCATGACCCATCCATACATGGGACTCCTCCCATCTGGACATGAAAAGATTTGCATAGCTGGGTGCGAACCTGGTGCCCATGGTGGTACCAACTGACTGTTTATAAAAAGATCCATCAAAACAAAAATAATTGTTCTTGAGAATAAATGATATTCCATCAAGAATGAAATTGGAAAGTATGCTGTCAATGTTTTCCTGATCTAGTATATTCTTAATGGCTTCCAAACCGTCCTTATGGGAAATAATAGTGTACAGGGAAGATACATCAGCGGTTGTAAGAATATAATCTTCCTCCCACTGTAAATCAAGAAGATGATTTAAAATATCCCTGGTGTCCTTAAGGTGTGACTTTCCCCGAGTCACTAGGGGCTGTAAATGATGATCTATATATGTCGACAAATTGGACGTGATAGAATTCGTCCCTGCTACTATGGGCCTACCAGGGGGGTTATTAACGTCTTTATGGACTTTGGGAAGAAGGTATAGCACCGGTATTGAAAAATTTTCATTTATCAGATACTGTGCTATGTTTTCAACAATAACTCCCAAACTAACATATTGATTAACTAGATGAGTGTATGATTTAAAGATATGTGTGGATGGATCACCTTTGAGCTTTACATACATGACCCCATCATCAAGTTGTCGTAAACCTTCTTGAATATAATTTTCCTTGTCCATAATAACGATCCCCCCCCCTATCTGCCAGTTTCAGAATAATATCATGATTCTCTTGTAAATTTTTTAAACATTCCCGTTCTTTTTTTATTATTTAATCTGTTGGGGACCACTTCCTTAAGTTGATTAAATTCTTCCAAGACACTTTTATAAAAAGTGTTTACGCAGCACCCTCTACTATGAGTGGGGTAAAAGACAGATCTCTTTTTAAAACATGAAACTTCATTCTCCAAATCCTGTTGTATATTGTCATGAAAAAACCTTTTTAATTAAAGTTTTCTAATAAACTTTTGTAAATCTACATATAAATTGAAATGATTAATGTCATTAGTAGGACAGAATTTCAATCCTTTTTTTAAAACATGAGATTCTATTTCATTTAATACATATTTACTCAGATTGAATATTTTGATTCCCACTCCTTTGTCTACTACTGTAGTGGCGGTTATGGAAATGGTATCCCCATTTATTGATGTTTCAGTGGTACATACAGATTTTTTCTTTTTTACTCATTTCTGTTTCAAGAAGTTTCCCTCCTCTTTTACCCCTCTTCCTACGTCTAAAACGTATATTAGTTGGTTTTACCTCCTATAATGGTACCTTTTCAAGAAGGGTGTTTTCTCCAAAAAATGTTGTCTATCATTCAAATGATTTTGTTGTGCTTAGTCTTTCCCTTGGTGTATTTGTCACCCATGAATTAAACTCTTCTTTTTCAGAATGACGTGTCCTATATGAGGTATCCCTCTTCTCATGGTAATATGTCCTTTGCTCCAAAGGATGTTCCCTAGTTGGTCTATACTCTCTTCCATATCCTCTATCTTTAAAAGATTGATTTTTGGAAGAAAACCTATCAGACGTATAATCTGATTTCTGATGAGGTACATGGTCCAATTTATGATACCTTCTCTGAAATGGAGGTCTGATTCTCTGGGGGAGGGGACTATAATTTTTCCTTACTGATGGTAATGGTGTTCATATCTTTTCTTCCTCACTATTAATGACCCTATCGTCCTTATTTCCATTTTTGTTCCTAAGGAATTTATTTCTTTTTTTTGATAATAAGTTCTCTTTCATTTTTATTATTTCATTTTTAATAAAAAGGGTTTATTTTACCCTAATTGGCTTCCTTTTTTTAATTCCATACTTACCCTATGATGGATATCCATCCTCATTATACGGGCTTCAGAGAAATCTCTACAGAAAAGAAACCTTTATGTGCTTTCTACCTCATATATACAAGTAAGCATACATGTAAGGATCTATTGTCACGTCTTCACGATATCACTTTGGGTGACCCCATAAGAAGGTGGATGTTGGAACTCTCTTGGGATCATTCTCCATCACTCAATTGTTTTCCCCGCACAGTGGAAAGAACTATATTTTGTATACAGAATTACACTATTTTGTGTTTTGTATCTCTTTAATTTCATGTTATATCACCATCGTTGGGAGGATCGTGTATATGAAGGGACATTTGGAGTGCAGGAAGTGAGACTGTACTTTTTCTTTTTACAGAATGCTAGGTACTGTATAAAGAATATTGATGCTGTACAATAAATACGGTGTAAAGCTCCGTACAAGAACACACTAGATAAGCATAGTGGGCAACACATCATTTTGTCTTCAGGAAGCACCTTTGACCAGTAATTGTTGCTAACATGCAACTAATATTTCCACTTTGACCCTTTATGGCTTTATGTCTCTCATAGTATTATGACGCTGACAGAAAAATACATCCTGAAGGGAATGCTTAACCCCAGGTGTCATTCTGGACAATTTATTTAATGAAACAGGAAAAAACTGTCATAACCATTTAAATGTGATTTCACAACTTAGTTGGTGTTTGTAAGGAGCATTGGGTTGTACAAGGTCATCTAATTGGATCTACAAACCTGGCAGACTGTTGTAATATCCAGCTGTGAATAGCAGCAGGAATCCTGCTCTGGTTGGAAGGCAGCCAGGATTGTGTTCTCTCTCTAGATATGAGTGACTCAGCTGTGCCTTCTTGTGAGGAGCAGCCAAGGTCACCAAAACATATTGGTGACCTTCAGTACTTCAGAGGAAGCGTTTAATGATGGAGGACAGCCCACATCACAGCAGTGTATCTGGGACTTGAAGTAAAGAAAATCCATCAGTTGGATTTTTTTCAGTTCAATGTGGTTTTTAGTTTTTGTTTAATGCATAATGGGATGACTGGGACAAAAAGCCACCTAGACTCTTCATACATATAGAGCAGGAATTTATAGTCTTTCATTTTTTAGGGAAAACCTGTTTTTCATAGGGAGCATAGGGGGACTTTTACTAAGCAGTGATAAGAGCAGAGAAGTGAGCCAGTGGAGAAGTTGCCCATGGCAACCAATCAGCACTAAAGTAACACCTATAATTTGCATACTATAGACTGATACAGAGCTGCTGATTGGTTGATGGGGCCACTTCTCCACTGGCTCACTTCTCCGCTTTTATCACTGCTTAGTAAATGTCCCCCATAGTGTATGTATCTCATTTATATAGCACAAATCCAGCAAGGGGCATGCACAATTAATGAGGTTATGCACATGGCTTTACACCAATGTTCATAGGATTGTGTGAGCAAGACTAGTAGGAGAAAGTTGCCTATATTGATGGGTGGCATTGGGTATTTCTTTTGTAAAATAGGAAGTATGCAGACCAGTGTGCTTAATGTTGTCGAGAACTACAAAAAACTAGCAAGAGTGATACAGTGAGATAATGGATGTGTCTTGGTTGGTGTTCCTTGCTATCCAGAAGGATGCACAGCTATCCTTGTAACAAGACAAGCTCAGAGCTGCTAGTCCTTAGGTCTCATCACTACAGCTACACTTGAACATGGATGCGCACTGTAAGCAACGCAAGCAACACAAGGAAAATCTTCAAATATGCAAAAGTGCTATATGTTCTAAAGGGAGTCCAGGAGACAGTGTTCTGGTGGCTGCTGAAGATGGAAATGGTCTAAATGATCTCTTTGTCTCATCATTAAACATTGAGTTACTAACTAGGTGTCTATGAGTGATCCCATTCATCTTACTTTTTAAGGTTTTGGGAGACCTCATGATCCCTATTATCACCTAAGAGAAAGGCCTACAGTTCCAGTAGTGTACTTGCACATTCCTAAAATTGTCCCATTTTATGGTAAATCCTGCATGATATGTAGTAGGAGTAATCACTTTACCAAATGCTGTAAAACAAACAGGGCAGCAAATTACTTCACAGAAAGGGTAGTGGACAAGTGGAATAGCCTCCCAGCACAGCCTAAGACATAAGAGTAATTTAAACATGCATGGGATAGACATAAGGATATCCTTACAAAGAAACAAGGATCAAATAGGGGTAACAATATGATTAAAAAAGAGGCAGACGAGATGGGCCAAGTGGTTCTTATCTGCCGTCATATGCTATTGTCACACTGTAAAAAAAGATGAAACTGAAGAATTTTTTGTGAATTCCATTGAACTTTGCATTGCAGATAAGAAGGGATGGATTGTTTATTTACCAGTGAACAAGATCGTCATTCCCTTTATGCTTGATACAGGTGCAGAGGTGACGTTAATATATTTTCAAGACTATTGGGCTGAAAACACACATCTACGATCAATAACTCTGACATGAGGGGGGACACCCAGCACAGGGCAAGTCTGCCCCGCATGCCGGATCCGGATCCGCCCCCCTTCCCCGCAGACATGCGAAAGCATCGCACAGCGGCGATGCTTTCGCATCTGTCGAGTAGCCCTCTGCCTACGCAGCCTAGATGCGAAGGCAGATGACTACCCACCATGTTTAGGGCCTTGCAAATGGTCCGGACATGCCGGCATTGTCCGGAATGCACCAACCCAACACCACCGCAACGCCACCGACATGCCCCTCCCACCCTGCAACTGAGAGGCGATCGCACAAGGGAGATGATGTTGCATCTCACTGTGTGTGCACGCGCAGAGAGGCTTCTGCGCATGCGCAAACTTCACCGGGCATCAGTCTGCGAACACTGCAGCAGTGTTCCAGTCTGAAAGCATGTGCACTAACAACATCGCTACTACAATCAACATTGTGTTCACCTCTGAATAAGGTGTCACTCAGTTTGACACAACCCAACATTAGAGGCAGCAGTAGCAGAGCATATGTATGTCACTGTGAAGGGAGAACATATGCAGTAGAGACTCTTACTTGATAAGTCTGATGGTTCCAGAACCTTCAAGTTATAAGACAGCAAAACTACGACCAACTGCAAGGTCAGAATGTTGTGCACTGTTCTATCTTTTAATGCAGCCACTTTGAACAAAATACATATTTTAATATTTTATTATGTGTAACAAATGGACTCAGTCAATGGTTGTTGAGTTCTTCCTTTCAGTTTTATTTTGTAATAAAATATTTTTGCAAACATCACGTACTGTACAGGATTGTAGACTCTGAAGCTTATGCCAGGAATGCCAGCAAGGCCTTTCCAAGCAAAGGCTTGACTTCCTGTAATCCTGGACACCACAAAATGTTTGCAATGTGGAAATCCACAGTATTTGAAAACTGCAATCACACCAATATTGTAACCTGTGTTGTATGCATCCATGCATCCATATACTTATTCCATACAGTCTGGGCAGAATCCTAAAAAAAGATTAATAATAAAAGTAGTAGTAATAATAATGGGGGGGGGGATATAATAAAATAAATATATATATATTATATATAAATATATATATACACATACAATAGATACAGAGTGCGCTATGACAATACAACTGGTTGAATAATGATCACTTCCAGAATCGGGGGAGCGACTTCTCTTGGGTTCTTTTCCCCTTATGGAACTCCTGATTGGGGCCTATAGAGAAACCCTCACACCAAAAAATCACCCGACAAGAATTTACAGTTTAGTAGAAGAAATCTTTTATATAAAATTGATTTTTAATCCATAGTCATATATCCGACATATCATAAAACATAATAAAATAACTTTTCAATTATTTGAACACACACCATAATGCTTGAGATGTTACAATGTCATTCCTCCTCACCTTAATGGTGTGAGCTCTTAGAGGAATGATTGAAGCAAGGGGATAGTGTACAATAATTAATAAACCCTACGCGTTTTGTCCAGTTGGACTCCTTCAGGGGTAATCGTGTCTGGCTGAAGAAAAATTGATTTAGGAAATGGAAAGGGAATGTGGGTCTTTTTAGTTGAAGTAACGTATTAAAGGTACCTACCTAGAGATATGGTATAGAGAATTCCACCAAAAAACCTTTGTGGTTCAAAAGTAAGTGGCTGGAATTCAATGTAACACAAATAGAATTGGATCTGGTTGGGAATAATTATTAGACAATTTATTTGTATGGGTCCATAACTAAATATATATATATATAAAGTAAAAAGTGTAACATAATATAGGTACCTACCTAAAATGAATTCCACCAAAAGACACTTATAGTTTAGACGTGAATGGCTGGAATTCAAAATATCGCAGATAAAAAATTGGATCTAGTTGGAAATAATTGAAATAATTAATAACCATTTCATTTATGTAACGCCATATATAGAAATGATGACTGATACTAACCTAAAACAATATGGACCGCATCAATTGTGTAGAAAGGTTGGCATATAAAAAGCCATAGGAGTGATGGACACACTCAGCCTCCTATAATGTATAAAGGAGAAATACTCCTTAGTTTCGGAACAAGTATAAATAGGGGGAAAGAGGAAAATTGGATTTTAACCATACCGTTCAAAGAAACAGATCCATAGTGGCTGGCGGCGACCAGGATCAAGGGTTAAAAACCAAAAAAAAATGAATGAAGAAAATCTGATATTTCTTCCTGACTGCAACAGAGGGATAATTTGCATAAGGTTTATCAATATATTATAAACCAGTGTATACTTAGCAACAAAATGTGTACATACCACAGCTTGGTAAATTGATATTGCATACAGGACCAATGGTATATAGTGACAATCCAATGACTAACACCCTAAACAATAAAAATTACATTTATCAATTACATCTTATTGATAGAGTGTCAAAACACAGCATGAATAAAGATAATAATGACAGTAAAAGCGATAATAGTCGTATCGTTCTTTCTAGGACACACTACATTCATATGATAGAGTTATGCTATGTTTTAATCAATGCCCAAACAGGTTCATACTAGTTAGGTTATCTGACTAAGCTAAATAGTTTAAATATACTGTATACAGAAACAACTAAACATAGAAAACGTAGTGACATATTAGCACATGTAACCACAAGTGAAATTGAACAAAAGAGGAAACTTACTTAGATACAATGTAGATACAGCACACCAGCTTGAATATGTGTTTGCAGCATTCAGGAAGGGAGATAAGGCCTGGGATCACAGGGTGTCCCTTATATCAGTCCCAGAACATTACATCACTTCCTGTCCCATTAAAAAGAAAACTTTCAATTTTAGAAGAAATTAATACTTAAACTTTATTACCAAGGAAGTGAGGAGTAACATACTGCGTCCTGACTCATAGCCAAAAGAATCTATAAAGGGAGAGTATGCATAACGGATAATTATATAATTACCCATAATGCCCTTCCCTTACTGTGTATTTAAAATTAGCCAGAATGAAAGATGCCTTAACATTAATTGGTTGCTATCACCCAGTGTTTTAATTAACATGGCTAGCCCAGTAAACCCATTTTAGAGTTATTAAGGGGATCAGAAGCCCGAAGCACATGTCCGTGCTTCCCGTTTGCGTTCCACCTTCGGTGAGTGGAACGCATTACGTCATGCGGTACTGCCCCCTTTATTTACAATAGCTCAGTGCGCGTGCGCGGCTTCTCTAATGGAGCGCACGCACGGCCTTCCAGAGTTCATAATGAGTCCATCACATCGCTGGAAGGGTAAACCTAGTTGTTAAGCAACCATTGGCCACACACGTAAACGGTTGTGATAGGCCACGCGGATCGCTGAAGGAGTGAACATAGTTGCTAGGCAACTGTTAGCCTAACACGTGAACAGATATAATAGGCCGTTTTATCACGGGTCACTGGGGAAGTGAACATGGTTGCTAAGCAACTGTTAGCCACACGCATAAAAGATCGTAATAGGCTGTTGCCACGCATAACCGAGATGGGGTGGTATGTTGCTAGGCAACTACTAACCTAGCTTGTGGACTTCTAAAATACAAATAATAAAGGAACGTCTACCCAAAACCAAACAAATAAATAAATAAATAAATAATGTGGTGAAGCTGTACTATAAGAACATTATTCAATTTACCAAATTTACATACTATAATAGAGCACAGTCAGCTCTCATATATGTGACTTTACACAATGTTACTAAATACCTATAAATAACATATATAAGAAAAATACTAAATTGTGAAAAAAAACTTTATTATTTTTACCACTTATGGAATTTGTGAATTCATTAACTTATAAATTTCATATTGAGTATGTGTGTGCATATTCAATCCAATGAAGCATACATATCTCCTTTTGGATTTAAAAAGTGAATGTGTTATCCATATATTTGTGTATACATGAAAAAGCCCCCAAAAAGCATACCCCACCTAGCAGATTAGACATTCTATACAAGGATGTCCACTCACAACTTTCAGTAGTGCTGTTTTTTTAATCTGCATTTTATGTGATGAATATGCACAAAATAGTCTAAGTTGGTGAAATAAAATGAGAAAAATGTATATAAAAAATATTTTTTATAAATTAAAATTAGAAAATTTGCATGTGCACATGTGTTCACCCCCTTTGCTATGAAGTCCCTCAAAAGTACCTTGCTAAAGTATTCACCCCACTTTGCATTTTTCATGTTTTGTTGCCTCACAACCTGGAATTAAAATGGATTGTTTGAAGGTTTGCATCATTTCATTCACAGAACATGCCTACAACTTTGAAGATTTTTTTTTTTTAATTGTGAAGCAAACAACAAATAGGACAAAATAACAGAAAACTTCAGCGTGCATAACTATTCCCCCCCCTAAAGTCAGTACTTTGTAGAGCCATCTTTTGTGGCAATTACAGCCGCAAGTCGCTTTGGATAAGTCTCTATGAGCTTGCCACATCTTGCCACTGGGATTTTTGCCCATTCCTCAAGGCAAAACAGCTCCTTCATATTGGATGGTTTCCGCTTGTGAACAGCAATCTTCAAGTCTGACCACAGATTTTCAATTGGATTGAGATCTGGGCTTTGACTAGGCCATTACAACACATTTAAATGTTTCCCCTTAAACCACTCAAGTGTTCTTTTAGCAGTATGCTTCAGGTCATTGTCCTGCTGGAAGGTGAACCTCCATCCCAGTCTCAAATCACAGGCAGACTGAAACAGATTTTGCTCAAGAATATCCCTATATTTAGACCCATTCATCTTTCCCTTAACTCGAAACAGTTTCCCAGTCCCTGCTGCTGAAAAACATCCCCACAGCATGATGCTGCCACCATGTTTCACTGTGGGGATGGTATTCTTGGAGTGATGGGATATGTTGGGTTTGCGTCAGACATAGCGTTTTCCTTGGTGGCCAAAAAGTAAAATTTTAGTCCTATCTGACCAAAGCACCTTCCTTTATATATTTAGGGAGTTGTCCACATGCCTTTTGGCAAACTCAAAATGTGCCTTATTTTTAACAGTAAGTAATGGCTTTTTTCTGGCCACTCTTCCATGAAGCCCTGCTCTATGGAGCGTACGGCTTATTGTGGTCACATGCTCAGATACACCAGTCTCTGCTGTGGAACTCTGCAGCTCCTTCAATGTTACCTTTGGTCTCTGTGCTGCCTCTCTGGTTAAGGCCCTCCTTGCCTGGTCTGTGAGTTTTGGTGGCTGGCCCTCTCTTGGCAAGTTTGTTGTGGTACCTACCATGTTCTTTTCATTTGAAGATAATGGATTTGATGGTGCTCCGGGGGATCATCAATGACTTGGATATTTTTTTATAACCCAACCCTGACTTGTACTTCTCAACAACTTTGTCCCTGACTTGTTTGGAGAGCGCCTTGGTCTTCATGGTGTAATGCCTCTTGCTTAGTGGTGTTGCAGCCTCTGGGGCCTTTCAGAAAAGGTGTGTTTAGAGTATACTGACTGATCATGTGACACTTAGATTGCACACAGGTGGACTTCATTTCACTAACTATGTGACTTATGAAGGTAATTGGTTGCACCAAAACTTTTGAGATGCTTCATAGCAAAGGGGGTGAACACATGTGCACATGCAAATTTTCTAATTTTAATTTATAAAAACTCTTTTTTTTATACGTTTTTCTCATTATATTTCACCAACTTCGACTATTTTGTGCATATCCATCACATACAATTCAGATAAAAAAAAAAATTAAATTACATGTTGTAATAAAATAAAATAGGTAAAAAGCCAAGGGGGTGAATACTTTAGCAATGCACTATATATATATATATATATATATATATATATATAATATATATATATATACATATATATTTTTTTTCAACAAAAAAGGAATACTAAGGCATTGTTTTCTACCACATCTACTATCACCTGTCTGATGACTTTTTTTATTAGTTCCTTACTCCATCTCTTTCTCTTTTTAGGGGTCTGATTCAGTTCGGCATGGTAAGTGCAGACGTTGGGCATGCTAATATTGCATTATCAATAATTCTGCCCACATTATACCCCATCTGCCCACCAGACTTAACACAAAAGTGTGAGATTTGACAAAAAGAAAAGTTGGGCGTGAAACTATAATTGTTATGTGTAACTTTAGCAGCGTGCAATGTAGTAGTAAAACTTCCAAACCTTTGTTTACCCCTTTATCATAATAAAATCTTCATTTTTGAATAGTCACAGTCAAAATAAAATAATTTTCTTCTCCCACTGCTGAATTTGCGAATGAAAAGTATTTTTGCCAATTTAGAATTTTATTAAATATTTATAACAAATTTCTCTGTATCTATACCAATGCCAACTGTAAGCAACAGGATTTATTTTCTAAAGGAAACTCAAAAGAGGCTTTGAGAAAAGTTCAGGAACATTGTGAACATTAGGAACAAGCCGCAGACAGATGCCGGATCTATACCCAATTTTTAGGTTGGAGACAAAGTCAGAGTTTCCACTAAAAACTCCAAACAACTAATACCTTCTCCCAAACTGGGTTAAAGGACTGTTGGACCATTTAAGGTGTAATCCCACCAAGTTTCTTTCTACATATAGCTTCTAACCTCTACAAAAATACATAAGTTCTTTCACATTTCTCTACTTAATCCATTTCATGAAATCCACCTTCCAGGTTGCATTTTGACTCCACCACCACCAGTTATTGTTGAAGTAAAAGGAGAATTTATTTTTGGGAAAATACTGTACTCTATAATCTGCATAAATACACAGGGTACTTGCAGGAGTGCCACGGGTTGTAGTCCAGGAACAATATAATTATTTATGGTCAATGTAATATAATAGAAAGACATTTTTAATTGTTAAGATAGTTTTAATTTAGCACAGGTTCTTACATTGCTGACCATGCATTAATAAGGGCTCTATTTGAAGGTAAGACCTAGATAAATGTATATAATGTGATAGTATTGGGAATGTTAGGGACCCATGTGATGAAGTCACCTGGCCGCGGTACATGGGCCCACATATCTGCACAAATGTGTGCTAAGAACTTCACTTATACTCCATGTTAATTGTGATGATTTATCAAAATTATTTTACTAACAGTGTCCTTAGTGCTTAGAGTGTGCATCAGCATTTTTCTTTCTCCAGCATAGTACTAGAAGCCTTAGCATGGTAGCACCTCTTAATATGCTTAGAAATAGAGTGTGCAGTCCAGTCCCCACTCCCCTTTTTGGTCAATGTAATAGGCAAAACCAATGATCGCGGCTGCCAATCATAAAATATGTGGATAAACAGAAGTCCAGCCCAGGGCAGGTGCAAGGTCTCTCTGCACCCTAGGCAAAGTTCAGCCTAGCGCTCCCTAACTTGCAAAACCCCAACCCCCTAACCTGCAAAACCCCCAGCACTGCATCTGCATATGGGGTATGGTGGGAATATTTAAATGTAAGTGTAAGTTCATTACTGACACCCGCCGCCCCATATGTACTGTATAGTGCCTCAGTGCCTATGTTTTCTCTATAATGCTGTTTACAAGAAAAAAACACCCATCGGGCTGTGAGATCTGTACTGTCTGTAGTCCCGCAGAAACCCCCATGGTTACTTACCTAAAACTTCTTTCCTTGTCTTTCCTCATAATTGGCATGGCTCTTAAAGGACGCGGCTGGGTGCAGACATATAGTCAGGTGCTAGTTGCTGCTGGAGATCCGGGATCCAGAGGCCTGGAGGATGTGCATCAGATCTATGAGGAGTGGCTGTGGGGGTGCCCCTTGGGAGCCATAGATACATCTGCCTCCTATGTGCCTTAACATGACTTAATGTTACACGTTTCGGCACAGAGGAAGCACTGAGGCACTATATGGTACAGCCTGATAGCGGCGGCTGCACCTGATTAGACTCGTAGCAGCAGCCAGCACAATATAAAAGGAGGAGGCCGCATACAGAGACATCCTTCAGTTTTTTGCTAGATGAATTCAGTGGCGCCCTCCAGGGGACAGTGCCCCTAGGCAGCAGCCTAAAGCTGTCCAGTGGTAGAGCCGGTCCTGCCTGTCCACCACCACATAACTGAATCTAAGGATGACAGGTAAGCACAATTGTCTTAATTTAAAAAAAAAAATCTAAATTTATCATGCTGATACACTAGGCACCGTGATTCAAGAAAGTTTGGGAACCATTATACTAAAATTTCAGGACAAACAGAATGGATAGTCTTCAAATGCAAGAAGAAGTCCTGCACAACATGTTCAGTCATCTGAAGGACATTCTGTAAGTAGTGGTGTACAGCCAGGATTCAAACTCAGGTCTCCTGCTTACGCTAGCTTGGCTGAGCTATGCTGGCTGTTGGACAGTGCCTTGTCTTTGCCCTGTATCTAAGCTCAATGTAACTGTTCTCTTGGTTTTGTTTTAGTATGCTACAACTGTCCCTCCTGACTGTTGGAAAGTGTGTGTAGCTTTAAGCTGATGCCTAACAGCTACAAACAGCCTATTTGCTTAACCAGTGAAGTGATTTTTGAAAGCCAGATGAGGTACAGCCGTACTCACTGTGTTACACACTGGTTTGGATGGAGAGGAGCTATTGTGGAGTGGGGTGTCATACAGCTCACCAGATGGTGAGTGTATGCAGGGCTGGTGCTAGAGTGTTTGGTGCCCCCCTGCAAATGATAAATTTGCACCCTCCCATCTGTAAAAAAGGGACAGCACATGATGCAAAAAGGGATGTGGTCACACAAGAGAGGGGCGTGGCACACAATTCAAGTTACACCACACAGTATTACAATCTTATTCACTTTACCCCAAACATAGTGCCCCTGATTCATATTACACCACCTAGTAGTGCCCCTGATTCATGTTACATCACACAGTAGTGCCCCTTATACACGTTACACAACACAGTACTACCCCTTATACACAATGCCCACAGTAGTGCCCCTTGTCAGAGGTGTAGCTAGGTACCATGATGCCCGGAGTAAGGGTAAGTTTCAGCACCCCTTCCCTGTGTTGAATTGGAGGTATGCTACA
This sequence comes from Pseudophryne corroboree, assembly GCF_028390025.1. Classification (NCBI taxonomy): domain Eukaryota; kingdom Metazoa; phylum Chordata; class Amphibia; order Anura; family Myobatrachidae; genus Pseudophryne; species Pseudophryne corroboree. The sequence continues at coordinate 292,861,479 of NC_086451.1, forward strand.
ATTGAAAATAAAAATATATTTTAAAATCGGTGACAGGGCCAGTTCTAGACCTTAAGGAGCTCATGGAAAAAGTTTCCTTTGGCGTCAGCCGTGCTCATATCAGAGACAGTGCGTGCCAAAGGCGCGCAGCAAAAAATGGAGGGTTGTGGGCACAGAATAGTACCAATTCACATTACACTGCACAGTGGTGTCCGTTATTTACATTACACCACACAGTAGTGTCCGTTATTTACATTACACCGCACAGTAGTGTCCGTTATTTACATTACACCGCACAGTAGTGTCCGTTAGTCACATTACACCGCACAGTAGTGTCCATTATTTACATTACACCGCACAGTAGTGTCCGTTAGTCACATTACACCGCACAGTAGTGTCCATTATTTACATTACACCGCACAGTAGTGTCCGTTAGTCACATTACACCACACAGTAGTGTCCATTATTTACATTATACCGCACAGTAGTGTCCGTTAGTCACATTACACCGCACAGTAGTGTCCATTATTTACATTACACCGCACAGTAGTGTCCGTTAGTCACATTACACCACACAGTAGTGTCCGTTATTTACATTACACCGCACAGTAGTGTCCATTATTTACATTACACCGCACAGTAGTGTCCGTTAGTCACATTACACCGCACAGTAGTGTCCGTTATTTACATCACACTGCACAGTAATGTCCGTTATTTACATTACACTGCACAGTAGTGTCCATTATTTACATTACACCTCACAGTAGTACTCTTATACCAGGAACGTGCAGGCAGGGGAGGCATTGCCTCCCCTTTCATTAATGCTTAAAATAATACAAAGAAGATACTTATGACACATATTCTGTGTCATAAGTATCTCCTTTATATTATTCTAATCATTATCACGGTGTAAAATGGGGTTGGGAGGCACCAATCGTGGTGCCTCCCGTTGTGAATGGGAAAGGTGTGGGAGCGGGGGATGGGCGCGGGCAGGGCAAAGCCATTGGCAGTAAAAGCCCATTGAAATTACATAGGAAAGCGGCACCATTAGAGGTGCCGCTTTCATACAGGGACGTACTTTCAATCCATGAAAGCACGCACCTGTGAGTGAGGCCACAGTGCTTGGCCAGCGGTTCTGTCACTGGATCCGCTGTCATCACTTGGTGGGCTCGGCGGAGGTGCGGGTGGCAGGGATGCGGCAGAGGTGTGGATGGCGGGGGGATGCGGTGGAGGTGCAGGCAGCGGAATGCGGCGGAGAAGTGGGCGGTGGTGGCAGCGGGATGCGGCAGGCAGGGATCCGAGATCCCTGCCTGCCATTCTGCAGAGTTTGGCAGCGGAGCGGTACCAGTTTCAAAAATGGCGCCTAAGCGTCATTTTTGAAATTCAAGATGGCCACCGCGAGCCAATCACGGCTCGCCACATCATCACCCCGCCCACTCCAGCTGACTTATATAAGTCAGCACAAGGCAGTGGCGTCAGTCCGACGGCGGAGGAGGAGCAGTGAAGAGCTCCTGAAGAAAGAAGGCGCCGTGGGAGTCCTGGATGGGCGGCAACTATCTCAAAAGAGCTTAACAGCCGCCACCCACCAAGTGAAGATGCTAGAAGCCCTGGGAAGGCAGCGGCCATGCAAAAGAGCTTAAAGGCTGCCGCCTCCCAGGTGAAGACGCCGGAAGCCCTGGGGAGGTGGCACCCCCCCAGGTGAAGACGCCAGAAGCCCTGGGAAGGTGGCAACCATGCAAAAGAGCTTAAAGGCCGCCACCCCCAGGTGAAGAACCTACGTAATAAAACTTTTTTAAAGACGGTGTTGTGTTTTTTTTTTATATTTTCTTTACAGGTGGACTACAGGTGCCAGCGGGCCCTTTATGTCCAGGTATGCTGGCACTTGTGGTTCTCCAAGTGCCAGCATACTGGGGCAGGCTTGCTGGGACCTGTAGGCCACCTGTAAAGAACAATATTAACATACAATGAACCCCGCACCCACCACCACCAGAGGTGAGGGGCATAGCATTGGGCTATCAGCCCAGTGCTGGTTGTTGCTCGGGAGGGGGGAACCCATTTTAATTTTTTTGGGGCCTCACTTTCCAAGGAATTCCAGCCCTGGGCTGACTGGCTTGTGGGGCACTTTAATGGCATGGCAGGGGGACCCCACACTGTGTGTCTTCCCTGGCTGGTTCTACCTGGTGCTGGTTTTAGTGATATGTGGGGGGATTACACTTTTTTTTCCCCCTCAATGGGGGGGATGTTTAGCTGCCAGTGCCTACCCAGCCACTGACCTCACCGCACGTTACTGTCTTATACATGTTACACAACACAGTAAAAGCCGCTTATACACGTTATGCTACAGTAGAGCACCTTATACACGTTATGCCAGGTAGAGTCTATTATACACGTTATGCCTGGTAAAACCCATTGTACACATTATGCCAGGTTGAGCCTAATATACACGTTATGCCAGGTAGAACCCATTATACAAGTTATGCCAGGTAGAACCCATTATACACGATATGCCAGGTAGAGCCTATTGTACACGTTATATCAGGTAGATCATATTATACACGTTATGCCAAGTAGAACCCATTATACACATTATGCCTGGTAGTGCCTATTATACATGTTATGCCAGGTAGAGCCTATTATACACGTTATACCAGGTAGAACCCATTATACACATTATGCCAGCTAGTGCCTATTATACACGTTATGCCAGGTAGAGCCTATTATACACGTTATGCCAGGTAGAACCCATTATACACGTTATTCCAGGTAGAACCCATTATACACGTTATGCCAGGTAGAGCCTATTATACTAGAGATGAGCGCCGGAAATTTTTCGGGTTTTGTGTTTTGGTTTTGGGTTCGGTTCCGCGGCCGTGTTTTGGGTTCGACCGCGTTTTGGCAAAACCTAACCGAATTTTTTTTGTCGGATTCGGGTGTGTTTTGGATTCGGGTGTTTTTTTCCAAAAAACCTAAAAAACAGCTTAAATCATAGAATTTGGGGGTCATTTTGATCCCAAAGTATTATTAACCTCAAAAACCATCATTTCCACTCATTTTCAGTCTATTCTGAATACCTCACACCTCACAATATTATTTTTAGTCCTAAAATTTGCACCGAGGTCGCTGGATGACTAAGCTAAGCGACCCTAGTGGCCGACACAAACACCTGGCCCATCTAGGAGTGGCACTGCAGTGTCACGCAGGATGTCCCTTCCAAAAAACCCTCCCCAAACAGCACATGACGCAAAGAAAAAAAGAGGCGCAATGAGGTAGCTGTGTGAGTAAGATAAGCGACCCTAGTGGCCGACACAAACACCGGGCCCATCTAGGAGTGTCACTGCAGTGTCACGCAGGATGTCCCTTCCAAAAAACCCTCCCCAAACAGCACATGACGCAAAGAAAAAAAGAGGCGCAATGAGGTAGCTGTGTGAGTAAGATAAGCGACCCTAGTGGCCGACACAAACACCGGGCCCATCTAGGAGTGTCACTGCAGTGTCACGCAGGATGTCCCTTCCAAAAAACCCTCCCCAAACAGCACATGACGCAAAGAAAAAAAGAGGCGCAATGAGGTAGCTGTGTGAGTAAGATAAGCGACCCTAGTGGCCGACACAAACACCGGGCCCATCTAGGAGTGGCACTGCAGTGTCACGCAGGATGTCCCTTCCAAAAAACCCTCCCCAAACAGCACATGACGCAAAGAAAAAAAGAGGCGCAATGAGGTAGCTGTGTGAGTAAGATAAGCGACCCTAGTGGCCGACACAAACACCGGGCCCATCTAGGAGTGTCACTGCAGTGTCACGCAGGATGTCCCTTCCAAAAAACCCTCCCCAAACAGCACATGACGCAAAGAAAAATTAAAGAAAAAAGAGGTGCAAGATGGAATTGTCCTTGGGCCCTCCCACCCACCCTTATGCCTCCCACCCACCCTTATGCCTCCCACCCACCCTTATGTTGTATAAACAGGACATGCACACTTTAACCAACCCATCATTTCAGTGACAGGGTCTGCCACACGACTGTGACTGATATGACGGGTTGGTTTGGACCCCCACCAAAAAAGAAGCAATTGATCTCTCCTTGCACAAACTGGCTCTACAGAGGCAAGATGTCCACCTCATCATCATCCTCCGATATATCACCGTGTACATCCCCCTCCTCACAGATTATCAATTCGTCCCCACTGGAATCCACCATCTCAGCTCCCTGTGTACTTTGTGGAGGCAATTGCTGCTGGTCAATGTCTCCGCGGAGGAATTGATTATAATTCATTTTAATGAACATCATCTTCTCCACATTTTCTGGATGTAACCTCGTACGCCGATTGCTGACAAGGTGAGCAGCGGCACTAAACACTCTTTCGGAGTACACACTTGTGGGAGGGCAACTTAGGTAGAATAAAGCCAGTTTGTGCAAGGGCCTCCAAATTGCCTCTTTTTCCTGCCAGTATAAGTACGGACTGTGTGACGTGCCTACTTGGATGCGGTCACTCATATAATCCTCCACCATTCTTTCAATGTTGAGAGAATCATATGCAGTGACAGTAGACGACATGTCCGTAATCGTTGTCAGGTCCTTCAGTCCGGACCAGATGTCAGCATCAGCAGTCGCTCCAGACTGCCCTGCATCACCGCCAGCGGGTGGGCTCGGAATTCTGAGCCTTTTCCTCGCACCCCCAGTTGCGGGAGAATGTGAAGGAGGAGATGTTGACAGGTCGCGTTCCGCTTGACTTGACAATTTTCTCACCAGCAGGTCTTTCAACCCCAGCAGACTTGTGTCTGCCGGAAAGAGAGATCCAAGGTAGGCTTTAAATCTAGGATCGAGCACGGTGGCCAAAATGTAGTGCTCTGATTTCAACAGATTGACCACCCGTGAATCCTTGTTAAGCGAATTAAGGGCTCCATCCACAAGTCCCACATGCCCAGCGGAATCGCTCCGTGTTAGCTCCTCCTTCAATGTCTCCAGCTTCTTCTGCAAAAGCCTGATGAGGGGAATGACCTGACTCAGGCTGGCAGTGTCTGAACTGACTTCACGTGTGGCAAGTTCAATGGGCATCAGAACCTTGCACAACGTTGAAATCATTCTCCACTGCGCTTGAGACAGGTGCATTCCACCTCCTATATCGTGCTCAATTGTATAGGCTTGAATGGCCTTTTGCTGCTCCTCCAACCTCTGAAGCATATAGAGGGTTGAATTCCACCTCGTTACCACTTCTTGCTTCAGATGATGGCAGGGCAGGTTCAGTAGTTTTTGGTGGTGCTCCAGTCTTCTGTACGTGGTGCCTGTACGCCGAAAGTGTCCCGCAATTCTTCTGGCCACCGACAGCATCTCTTGCACGCCCCTGTCGTTTTTTTTTAAATTCTGCACCACCAAATTCAAGGTATGTGCAAAACATGGGACGTGCTGGAATTTGCCCATATTTAATGCACACACAATATTGCTGGCGTTGTCCGATGCCACAAATCCACAGGAGAGTCCAATTGGGGTAAGCCATTCCGCGATGATCTTCCTCAGTTGCCGTAAGAGGTTTTCAGCTGTGTGCGTATTCTGGAAACCGGTGATACAAAGCGTAGCCTGCCTAGGAAAGAGTTGGCGTTTGCGAGATGCTGCTACTGGTGCCGCCGCTGCTGTTCTTGCGGCGGGAGTCCATACATCTACCCAGTGGGCTGTCACAGTCATATAGTCCTGACCCTGCCCTGCTCCACTTGTCCACATGTCCGTGGTTAAGTGGACATTGGGTACAACTGCATTTTTTAGGACACTGGTGAGTCTTTTTCTGACGTCCGTGTACATTCTCGGTATCGCCTGCCTAGAGAAGTGGAACCTAGATGGTATTTGGTAACGGGGGCACACTGCCTCAATAAATTGTCTAGTTCCCTGTGAACTAACGGCGGATACCGGACGCACGTCTAACACCAACATAGTTGTCAAGGCCTCAGTTATCCGCTTTGCAGCAGGATGACTGCTGTGATATTTCATCTTCCTCGCAAAGGACTGTTGAACAGTCAATTGCTTACTGGAAGTAGTACAAGTGGGCTTACGACTTCCCCTCTGGGATGACCATCGACTCCCAGCAGCAACAACAGCAGCGCCAGCAGCAGTAGGCGTTACACGCAAGGATGCATCGGAGGAATCCCAGGCAGGAGAGGACTCGTCAGAATTGCCAGTGACATGGCCTGCAGGACTATTGGCATTCCTGGGGAAGGAGGAAATTGACACTGAGGGAGTTAGTGGGGTGGTTTGCGTGAGCTTGGTTACAAGAGGAAGGGATTTACTGGTCAGTGGACTGCTTCCGCTGTCGCCCAAAGTTTTTGAACTTGTCACTGACTTATTATGAATGCGCTGCCGGTGACGTATAAGGGAGGATGTTCCGAGGTGGTTAACGTCCTTACCCCTACTTATTACAGCTTGACAAAGGCAACACACGGCTTGACACCTGTTGTCCGCATTTCTGTTGAAATACTTCCACACCGAAGAGCTGATTTTTTTGGTATTTTCACCAGGCATGTCAGTGGCCATATTCCTCCCACGGACAACAGGTGTCTCCCCGGGTGCCTGACTTAAACAAACCACCTCACCATCAGAATCCTCCTGGTCAATTTCCTCCCCAGCGCCAGCAACACCCATATCCTCCTCATCCTGGTGTACTTCAACACTGACATCTTCAATCTGACTATCAGGAACTGGACTGCGGGTGCTCCTTCCAGCACTTGCAGGGGGCGTGCAAATGGTGGAAGGCGCATGCTCTTCACGTCCAGTGTTGGGAAGGTCAGGCATCGCAACCGACACAATTGGACTCTCCTTGTGGATTTGGGATTTCGAAGAACGCACAGTTCTTTGCGGTGCTTTTGCCAGCTTGAGTCTTTTCAGTTTTCTAGCGAGAGGCTGAGTGCTTCCATCCTCATGTGAAGCTGAACCACTAGCCATGAACATAGGCCAGGGCCTCAGCCGTTCCTTGCCACTCCGTGTGGTAAATGGCATATTGGCAAGTTTACGCTTCTCCTCCGACAATTTTATTTTAGGTTTTGGAGTCCTTTTTTTACTGATATTTGGTGTTTTGGATTTGACATGCTCTGTACTATGACATTGGGCATCGGCCTTGGCAGACGACGTTGCTGGCATTTCATCGTCTCGGCCATGACTAGTGGCAGCAGCTTCAGCACGAGGTGGAAGTGGATCTTGATCTTTCCCTAATTTTGGAACCTCAACATTTTTGTTCTCCATATTTTAATAGGCACAACTAAAAGGCACCTCAGGTAAACAATGGAGATGGATGGATACTAGTATACAATTATGGATGGACTGCCGAGTGCCGACACAGAGGTAGCTACAGCCGTGGACTACCGTACTGTACTGTGTCTGCTGCTAATATAGACTGGTTGATAATGAGATGTAGTATGTATAAAGAAGAAAGAAAAAAAAAACACGGGTAGGTGGTATACAATTATGGATGGACTGCCGAGTGCCGTCACAGAGGTAGCTACAGCCGTGGACTACCGTACTGTACTGTGTCTGCTGCTAATATAGACTGGATGATAATGAGATGTAGTATGTATAAAGAAGAAAGAAAAAAAAAACCACGGGTAGGACTAGGTGGTATACAATTATGGATGGACTGCCGAGTGCCGACACAGAGGTAGCTACAGCCGTGGACTACCGTACTGTACTGTGTCTGCTGCTAATATAGACTGGTTGATAATGAGATGTAGTATGTATAAAGAAGAAAGAAAAAAAAACCACGGGTAGGTGGTATACAATTATGGATGGACTGCCGAGTGCCGACACAGAGGTAGCTACAGCCGTGGACTACCGTACTGTACTGTGTCTGCTTCTAATATAGACTGGTTGATAATGAGATGTAGTATGTATAAAGAAGAAAGAAAAAAAAACCACGGGTAGGTGGTATACAATTATGGATGGACTGCCGAGTGCCGACACAGAGGTAGCTACAGCCGTGGACTACCGTACTGTACTGTGTCTGCTGCTAATATAGACTGGATGATAATGAGATGTAGTATGTATAAAGAAGAAAGAAAAAAAAAACCACGGGTAGGTGGTATACAATTATGGATGGACTGCCGAGTGCCGACACAGAGGTAGCTACAGCCGTGGACTAACGTACTGTACTGTGTCTGCTGCTAATATAGACTGGTTGATAATGAGATGTAGTATGTATAAAGAAGAAAGAAAAAAAAAACCACGGGTAGGTGGTATACAATTATGGATGGACTGCCGAGTGCCGACACAGAGGTAGCTACAGCCGTGAACTACCGTACTGTGTCTGCTGCTAATATAGACTGGATGATAATGAGATGTAGTATGTATAAAGAAGAAAGAAAAAAAAAACCACGGGTAGGTGGTATACAATTATGGATGGACTGCCGAGTGCCGACACAGAGGTAGCTACAGCCGTGAACTACCGTACTGTGTCTGCTGCTAGTATAGACAGGATGATAAATAATGATATAAAAAATATATATATATCACTACTGCAGCCGGACAGGTATATATTATATAATGACGGACCTGCTGGACACTGTCTGTCAGCAGAATGAGTTTTTTAATTTTTATAGAATAAAAAAACACCACACAAGTCACACGACGAGTGTACTTTTTCAGGCAGACATTCAATCACAATATACTATACTGGTGGTCAGTGTGGTCAGGTCACTGGTCACAGTGGTCAGTGGTCAGTCACACTGGCAGTGGCACTCTGGCAGCAAAAGTGTGCACTGTTTAATATGTACTCCTGGCTCCTGCTATAACCTATAACTGCTCCCCAGTCTCCCCCACAATTAAGCTGTGTGAGCACAGTCAGATATTACACATAGATGATGCAGCACACTGGGCTGAGCACAGATATGGTATGTGAGTGTGACTGAGTCACTGTGTATCGTTTTTTTCAGGCAGAGAACAAGAACAGAACGGATTATTAAATAATAATAAATTATAAAACTGCACTGGTGGTCAGGTCACTGGTCATCAGTCACTAGTATAACTCCTCCTAAGCTCCAGTAAGTAAATGAAGTGTCTCACTCTCACTCTCCTATCTATTTTAATTTATAAACGGAGAGGACGCCAGCCACGTCCTCTCCCTATCAATCTCAATGCACGTGTGAAAATGGCCGCGACGCGCGGCTCCTTATATAGAATCCGAGTCTCGCGATAGAATCCGAGCCTCGCGAGAATCCGACAGCGTGATGATGACGTTCGGGCGCGCTCGGGTTAACCGAGCAAGGCGGGAAGATCCGAGTCGCTCGGACCCGTGTAAAAAAACATGAAGTTCGGGCGGGTTCGGATTCAGAGAAACCGAACCCGCTCATCTCTATATTATACACGTTATGCTAGGTAGAACCCATTATACATGTTATGCCAGGTAGTGCCTATTATACACGTTATGCCAGGTAGAACCCATTATACACGTTATTCCAGGTAGAACCCATTATACACGTTATGCCAGGTAGAGCCTATTATACACGTTATGCCAGGTAGAACCCATTATACACGTTATGCCAGGTAGAACCCATTATACACGTTATTCCAGGTAGAACCCATTATACACGTTATGCCAGGTAGAGCCTATTATACACGTTATGCTAGGTACAACCCATTATACATGTTATGCCAGGTAGTGCCTATTATACACGTTATGCCAGGTAGAACCCATTATACACGTTATGACAGGTAGAGCCCATTATACACATTATGCCAGGTATAGCCCAACCACGTCATACCTACCACCCTGCTACTGTAAATGTAGTACCTTCTGATTCATTATTTTGTAGGCATAACTCTGATTGATGCTCTGCTCCATGCTCGGGCGCTGCTCCTCCTCTACCTTCTCCTCCTCTTCCCTCTTGGAGGCTCCGTTACTCCAGCAGCAGTGGCTCTGGAGGATGTTGGCAGTGACGGCGAGAGGGGACGGGGCAGGTACAAATTACCCAGGCCTGGGACTGATAAAGGGGCCCAGCGAGGGCCCTGGTCCACTGCACTCCTCCCTCCCTTCTTACTGGGCAGCAGCAACAGCATAAGCTTTCATCTCGGCAGAGTGTGCTGTGCTGCAGTGCCAGAGGCAGAGAGGCTGCTGCTGTCTACAATATGTGTGTGTGTGTGTGTGTGTGTGTGTGTGTGTGTGTGTGTGTGTGTGTGTGTGTGTGTATGTGTATCTACAGTATGTGTGTGTATCTATGAGTATGTGGGAGGGGGGCATAATTTGTAAAAAAAATGGCACTTCTGATGGCATTACATAGGCGTGCACATGGGAGGTTTCTGTCCTCCCTTAGTTCGCCTAATCATGTCCAGCCCCACCTCACGGTGCCGATCAATTCTCCCTGTGCCCAGGCCCGCACCCATCCATTCTAAATTTGGTGTCAGCCTCCAGCCAATCAAAGTCCGTGGACAGGCCGCGGCGGATCTTAATTGGCTGCAGGACCGCTAGCTTTGACAGGCTGACGGCTGGCACCATATTTCAAATGGCCGTTGCCGCAGGAGGGCTTCTGTCAGTGAGGAACGGGATTTAGGAGAGACGCTCGCTGCGCTCTCCTTCCCTCACACAGCACAAGAACCAGCAGCAAACCAGCAACAGCAGCAGCGGTGAGCACTACTGGGGGGATTATCTGTATCTGGCACCTCTGGGGGAGGGGGGATTATCTGTATTTGGCACCTCTGGGGGCGAAAATTACCTGTATCTGGCACCTCTGGGGGGAGGTGGGGGGGTATCTGTATCCGGCACCTCTGGGTGGGGAGGGATTTTCTGTATCTGGCACCTTTCGGGGGGGAGAATAACCTGTATCTGGCGCCGCTGGGGCCATACTATGTTGCGTAATGTGAATTTCTGCTCATACTGTGTGCCTTAATGTGAATTTCAGCTCATACCGTGTTGCATAATGTGAATTTCGTCTCATACTGTGTGCATAATGTGAATTTCGGCTCATACTGTTTTGCTTAATGTGAATTTATGCTCCTACTGTGCGGCGTAATTTTAATTTGGCTCATACTGTGTGGCGTGATGTGAATTTCTGCTCATACTGTGTGGCATAATGTGAATATCTACTCATACCGTGTGGCGTAATGTCAATTTCTGCTGATACCGTGTGGCGTAATGTCAATTTCTGCTCCTATTGTGTGGCGTAATTTTAATTTGGCTCATACTGTGTGGCATAATGTGAATTAGGGGCACTACTGTCAGTAGCTGGTGAGCATGGAGACATGTGTGACAAATGCTGGTGTCCTGCGTAGGAGGAGTCTGAAGGCATAGAAAGAGCCCAATGTGGCTCTGACAGCACATGTATAAATTTTAAACTTTACTTCTCTTGTATTAAAACTGAAATGTTCGGCCCCCTAAATCTCCCATACTTTACAGATTGACCCACTCAAAAACAGGGTGTAGATGATGATGGGGGGGGGGGGGGGGAGAGGTGTGTGTGCAAGGGGTGTTGGGTGTATGTGTGTGGTGAGAATGCATATGCACCTAAGCCCACCACTCTCTAGTTCCGCCACTGGGTCAGGGATAGGTTGGAGAAGTGTAAGCAGCGATAGGGTGCAGCGCCAGCTAGGGCTCAGGGTTACGCTGTAGCAGACAGACAGTACCGGCTTGTTTAATTTTATTTCTCTGGGGGTGTATTATATCTACATTATCATTAGGAACTAGAGAGAAATTAGATTAAGCTATGTGATTTTACTGAGAGAATGTAAAATACTGCTAGACACGCCCCTTCTGTGGTGCATCACCTAATAAAATTAGTTGCGCTCGCCTATGCAGGGCCGTCTTAACAGCAGTGTGGGCCCCTGGGCACAGCAATACACTGGGGCCCCTACTCATCCTCCAGGGGTGGGGGTGCTATCAGCGGCAGCTTTGATGTCCTGCGGGTGGTAGGGGGTGTTCTATCTTCCGCTCAGCATGTAGGACCTGGAGCAGTAATTTCTGCTAATTACTCCTTTACTGAACAGATGGGGCGGGAGGGAGAACACTAAACTGTAGAAGGAGGCATTGGGCTGAATTAAGGGGCCCCGGTACATGACTTCCAGGGTGATATGGGGTGTTTAATACATAAGGGAGGGGTAGATAGTGGAGTGGGCTTAATTTTCATCATTTTCTGGTGAGAGAGTAGCTTACTTGACTGCAGATATCTCAAGTTCCTTAGCTTTGAATGGGATAAAAAAAACTAGAGAGTCCCACCTGTTAGGAGGTACTGGGAGTTGGGTATCACAGTTCAGGAACCAGAGTAATTCACCAACAAATATATAAAACTGCATATTAGGCATGTGGAGCTGGAGCAGGGACCGGCTGCTGGAAGGCTGATATCTCTGGTTCTGGGCATAGTAGAGACAAGCTGCCAGTGTCCACAGAGAGTGGAGAGTCACAGATTTTGAAATGTACCCTCAGAAAAACTCTAAGTCATACAGAGCCCGAGATATCTGGCTGGGAAGAGCAATTAACAGGCTCGGATGGGGACCACTGCTTTGAAGTCCGATATCTCTGGTTCCCCAGGGCCGATTTTAAAAAATCTGGTATCCCTGGAAAGAGGGGACTCTCAGCTATCAGCCTAGGGCCCTTATACTCCTGGGGCCCTTGGGCAAGAGCCCATTGAGCCCATACGAAAAGACGGCCCTGCGCCTATGGGGCATTATACTGTAACCAGCACTACCACAGCAGCTAATATGTATATAACCGACGCTACTACAGGGGCTTTTACGCGTATAACTGGCGCTACTATGCACAGGGTAATGTGAATAAGATTGTGCTGCTGTGTGACGTAATTTGAAATGGGTGTACTATTGTGTGGCCACTCCCCTTCCTTGTGAGACCACACCCCTTTTTGCAGCACGCTGTCCCTTTGTAAAATATGGGAGGGTGCAAATTTATAGTTTGCAGGGGGGCACCGAACACCCTAGCACCGGCCTTGGTGGGGAGTGATTACACTGAACACGCTCCCCACTTGAATTGCCCCTGGCTGAGGGGCTCAAGGCCCCCATACGCCGCTGGACTTTGCTAAGTTTTGTTTTTTTTCCAAAAGGGGGTGTGCCCGCGCCTCCCGCGATTAGGCCACGCCATTAAAATTCTACACGCCCAGCAAAACTCTCGGCACTGGTAGCACTGCATTTAGCAGCAGCGCACTCTCTGTGGGGAGGAGGTGGGAGGAGGATGAGGGGGAGGAAGCTAGAGGGACCTTGCACTGGGAGCCACACTACATGCTGCCAGCGCCATTACCTGTCATACAGCAGCAGGGTAGCAGAGCAGGGAGAGCGCCTCTTCAGCTGCGCGCCTCCCTGCACTGCATCCCCTTGCTGAGCGGGTAGCGCCGGCTCTGAGTGTATGTATCATGCAGGTAACTGTGCAGGATCCTAGAAATGCAGTTTGAAGCAGGTAATCACAGGTCTTTTTTGGATCTAAGTGGTACTCAGCTGTGTACCACTATTGTATGTCACTCATACCAGGGACGTGTGTTGAGGTAAATGGCTGGGGAAGCAATGGCCAGTATCAAAGCGAGATTTACATAGAATATATGAGCCAAAGGGTCCAGAGGTACAGAGGCTCAGCAGTATATACTGCTGGAAATTTGGGGAGTTTTGATCAGAGACGTGCAGAAAAGAGAGGAAGGGGAGACACTGCTTCACCTGCCATAGACTTTTTACTCCAGAGTTTTGACTACAAAAATTATTAGAATAATACAAAGCAGATATGTCTAATATTGGACCTCATTCAGAAAGGATTACAGATTGTGCTTTTTAGCAGAATTTGCAATCCTTTGACTCGCATGCTGGAGGCCGCTCATCACAGGGCAAGGCCGCCCAGCATGCCACCCACCACTCCCATCTGTGACCTCGCACTATTTGCGATTGCACCGCCATTTAGTGCATGGTCGCAGAAATTATGTAAGCCTCCTGTCAGTGCAGCCTGGCTGTGACGGCAGGAGGCCCACAGCCATCTTTTTGATCGGAGCGGCTGCATGTGACATCACACAGCCACCCTGATAATGCCGCTGCCACTCCCCCATTTGTAAGCAGCCGCCCACACAACGGTCCTTCTCCGCCTTGGAAACGGAGCGTTGCCGCCATGCGAATGCCTCTGCCTGTGAATCAGGCAGAGGCGTTTACAAATACTGTGCATTAAATGCAGGGGCATGTGCAGGCTGGCACCTGCATATGCGCCTGGAGGGCAAGCATAATTATTGCAGTTGGATTGCGATTTGCGATCCAACCTGAATTAGGCCCACGTTGTTTATATTTTTCATATACTTTATCTAGTCAAAACTGTGGTGTACTCTTTAGTATGGCAGGAAAGGCTCTGCCTCACCACACGTCACTGGCTCATATACAGTGAAATGACATCACAGTATTAGGTTCGCAGGCCATCTTCCTTTGGGAATGTAGTTTCACTGAAAGGAACCAACATGGTAGGGAATTCAAGTGTTATCACTGGACCCCACAGCTGCACACACGTGCCAACAGCTATTCAAATGTTTCTGCCGGCAGGCACGAAAACTTAATTTCAGCTCGCTACCCCCAGGGGTGGTGAGCTGAAATGTGCAAAAAGTGACCGGTTTGGTCGCCCAAATGGGACTTTTTCATGTCGTGCCCATTTGTTTCATTGGGTTTTGCCTCTTTATGCAGCTAAACCTGACTGATATGGATGCGATCAGTGCAATAACAGGAGACAATTGAATATCGCCCTGCGATCTCCTGTCACTTTAGACGGGAGATTGTGCACGACTAAACAATTGAATTACCCCATGGAGTCTACACAGTGGTGCACTCCTCTTTGAAGACCTCCCCTCGCTTCAAGCTTCTCCATGTCACAAAAAAATTCAAATAAAGGTTTCTCTTAGCAACCTGCAAGAAAGGTAAGGTTAAACAAATAAGAAAACATACATTAACATATCACATGATAATGGTGTGGTCTTCATAGAAGATACATCAGTAACAGTCCCCTTGCAGACAGCATGGACCGTAACAACAGCCTCTCAACTCTCAAACTCAGGACTGCTCTCACTCTCATGATTCTGGATGTTTTCCTTGATTGTGACTCTTAAATCTTGCAAAGCCTTTTTTGCCTATTTTGGACTTCCACTCACACCAGTCAGATCATGACTTTGGATTCTGAGTATTCAGAGGTTCACTGAATGCCATATGAGCAAATTCCTTATCATACCTTTTAGGTGGCTTGCCAATATTTGATCTTGTAGAAGATCTTTTTTGTTTGTTAATTTCCATGCTAGTACTCTCTTGGTCAAATGCTTCTCCAGATGATGGCATTTCCATGGACACATATTCTTGTTCTGCAAATCAACTTCCAACTTTTCTATAACTTGCACTGTCTCTTTGAGGATGACATCTCTAGACTTGTCATACTTTTTAGAACCTGGATTCCATAATCTGTAGCTTTCACTCTCATGGCAGCAGCCAAACATGATGTACTTTATTGATTTTGAATCCAGCTTGCATCTTCTTTCTTTTGGTATGTGAATATAGGCATTACTTTCAAAAGTTGCGAGATGTTTTACACTTGGTTTTCTCTTCGACCATGCTTCAATGGGTGTTATGTCCTTCAGGACAATTGTAGCAAAACATTTTTTGAGATAAACTGCTGTGGACACAGCTTCCACCCAAAACTGTTCGTCTAGGCCTGTGTCCTTTAACATACATCTTGCTCTCTCTATTAGTGAGCAGTTCACTCGCTAACTGACACCGTGCTCAGTAGAATAGGCAATGATCAACTGATTACTGTTCTATTTTTTCTCAAGGATTATTCCACCACTCTGTTTAGGTATTCTCCACCGTTATCAGATCTCAGAGTCTGTGATGAGTGTGATTCTCTACAAGTCCCTTTTATATATGCTCACTGGTTTGGAGGGAGCGGACTGGGGTGTCACACATCTCACCAGCCGCTGAGTGTATGTAGGTTGTGAGTAGCCATGCAGGATAATAGAAACGCAGTTTGATGTACATAATTGCTTATCTCTTCTGGAGTTAAGTGGCACACAGCCGTGTTGCACTGTGTCACTCATATACAGTGACAAGATGGCACAAAGCATATGCAGTTCTAGGTTTGGGGGATATCTTAGTTAGGGAATGAAGCTTCCCTGGAGGGTCCAACATGCAGTCTGCACAGTAGCGCACTACTCTTGCAATAGTGACTTGCTATTCATGTCTGGCCCTGTTGCTTCCTCTTTGCTTGATAATTCTGCTCCTACCAATAACACTGGTGCATTTCACTTCCCGTCATAGTGCACCATTGCTGGCTTACCCTTAACTTTGCCTAGGCCTTAACCCTTTACATTGATTTTCTTTACTGTATTGTCATGAGCTACCGCTATGTTGTGAGTCTGTGTATTTCTGTTAGCATTCCAGGTTTTCTTATGTACTTGTTTGTGTTAAGTGTAACTGCAGCCTATCTCCTGTGTGTGTGGTCTGTGCAGTTGCACCTGCCAGATAATTAGGCCATGTTTTCCTTCATCCTCAGTGCATTTCATATTCCTGCAGGTTCCCTCTGTGGTCAGTTTCAGAATAATTGGGAGAGGTGTGTGTGTGTGTGTGTGTGTGTGTGTGTGTGTGTGTGTGCGTGCGTGCGTGCGTGCGTGCGTGCGTGCGTGCGTGCGTGCGCGCATTGAGTCTCCTCATC
This sequence comes from Pseudophryne corroboree, assembly GCF_028390025.1. Lineage (NCBI taxonomy): Eukaryota > Metazoa > Chordata > Amphibia > Anura > Myobatrachidae > Pseudophryne > Pseudophryne corroboree. The sequence goes on from NC_086451.1 coordinate 292,878,073, forward strand.
AGAGTGCCTAGTCTTCCTGGCTGCTCTGATTGGCAATTGCTCCTGATATTACCCAGCCTGCCCTGAATGTTAGGCTGGTTATAGCTTGAAGCTTATTATTCCTGATAGTACCTGTGTCCGGTCCTTGTTCCTTGGTGAAACTAGAATCTGTACAGTCATGCTATTAGATCTGTGGTGATACCCAGTCCACTTAGAATCCTGTATACCCTGTCCTGCCAGAATCCTGAGTTCATTACCTGTCACCTGAGTTCCTGATTGTGCATGTGAGACCTAGCCTGGAAGTACTTTCAGACAGCTCCAGCCTTAACTTGCCTTGTCTTGCTTTGTCCCGCCATGCCTGGAATCCAGGTATCTCCTGCAGCTAAGTATCTTGTTATCTGTACCGTGCCTTGCTCTGCCAAGCTCCTTTAGGAACTCACTGCCTAATTATTTTTCTCTTACGTCCAAGTGGATACTGGGGTCTTGTACTTTAGTACCATGGGGGTATAGATCAGGGTCCACTGGAACCTGGCACTTTAAAACATTTAGTGTGTGTATGTATTAGAGATGAGCGGGTTCGGTTTCTCTGAATCCGAACCCGCCAGAACTTCATGTTTTTTTCACGGGTCCGAGCGACTCGGATCTTCCCGCCTTGCTCGGTTAACCCGAGCGCGCCCGAACGTCATCATGACGCTGTCGGATTCTCGCGAGGCTCGGATTCTATCGCGAGACTCGGATTCTATATAAGGAGCCGCGCGTCGCCGCCATTTTCACACGTGCATTGAGATTGATAGGGAGAGGACGTGGCTGGCGTCCTCTCCATTTAGATTATAAGAGACTGAGAGAGATTTACTGGAGCTGACTAGGAGGAGTACTGTTACTGTAGAAGTGTAGAGACTGAGTGGAGAGAGTTTACTAGTGAGGACAGTGCAGTTTACTTTATAATCCGTTCTCTGCCTGAAAAAAGCGATACACAGCACACAGTGACTCAGTCACATACCATATCTGTGTGCACTGCTCAGGCTCAGGCCAGTGTGCTGCATCATCTATTATCTATATATAATATTATATATATCTGTCTGACTGCTCAGCTCACACAGCTTATAATTGTGGGGGAGACTGGGGAGCACTACTGCAGTGCCAGTTATAGGTTATAGCAGGAGCCAGGAGTACATAATATATTATATAGTGAGTGACCACCAGACACACAGTGCAGTTTATTTAATATATCCGTTCTCTGCCTGAAAAAAGCGATACACACAGTGACTCAGTCAGTCACATACCATATCTGTGTGCACTGCTCAGGCTCAGGCCAGTGTGCTGCATCATCTATATATATTATATATCTGTCTGACTGCTCAGCTCACACAGCTTATAATTGTGGGGGAGACTGGGGAGCACTACTGCAGTGCCAGTTATAGGTTATAGCAGGAGCCAGGAGTACATAATATTATATTAAAATTAAACAGTGCACACTTTTGCTGCAGGAGTGCCACTGCCAGTGTGACTAGTGACCAGTGACCAGACCACCAGTATATATAATATTAGTAGTATACTATCTCTTTATCAACCAGTCTATATTAGCAGCAGACACAGTACAGTGCGGTAGTTCACGGCTGTGGCTACCTCTGTGTCGGCACTCGGCAGCCCGTCCATAATTGTATATACCACCTAACCGTGGTTTTTTTTTCTTTCTTTATACATACATACTAGTTACGAGTATACTATCTCTTTATCAACCAGTCTATATATTAGCAGCAGACACAGTACAGTGCGGTAGTTCACGGCTGTGGCTACCTCTGTGTCGGCACTCGGCAGCCCGTCCATAATTGTATATACCACCTAACCGTGGTTTTTTTTTCTTTCTTTATACATACATACTAGTTACGAGTATACTATCTCTTTATCAACCAGTCTATATATTAGCAGCAGACACAGTACAGTGCGGTAGTTCACGGCTGTGGCTACCTCTGTGTCGGCACTCGGCAGCCCGTCCATAATTGTATATACCACCTAACCGTGGTTTTTTTTTCTTTCTTTATACATACATACTAGTTACGAGTATACTATCTCTTTATCAACCAGTCTATATATTAGCAGCAGACACAGTACAGTGCGGTAGTTCACGGCTGTGGCTACCTCTGTGTCGGCACTCGGCAGCCCGTCCATAATTGTATATACCACCTAACCGTGGTTTTTTTTTCTTTCTTTATACATACATACTAGTTACGAGTATACTATCTCTTTATCAACCAGTCTATATATTAGCAGCAGACACAGTACAGTGCGGTAGTTCACGGCTGTGGCTACCTCTGTGTCGGCACTCGGCAGCCCGTCCATAATTGTATATACCACCTAACCGTGGTTTTTTTTTCTTTCTTTATACATACATACTAGTTACGAGTATACTATCTCTTTATCAACCAGTCTATATATTAGCAGCAGACACAGTACAGTGCGGTAGTTCACGGCTGTGGCTACCTCTGTGTCGGCACTCGGCAGCCCGTCCATAATTGTATATACCACCTAACCGTGGTTTTTTTTTTTTCTTTCTTTATACATACATACTAGTTACGAGTATACTATCTCTTTATCAACCAGTCTATATATTAGCAGCAGACACAGTACAGTGCGGTAGTTCACGGCTGTGGCTACCTCTGTGTCGGCACTCGGCAGCCCGTCCATAATTGTATATACCACCTAACCGTGGTTTTTTTTTCTTTCTTTATACATACATACTAGTTACGAGTATACTATCTCTTTATCAACCAGTCTATATATTAGCAGCAGACACAGTACAGTGCGGTAGTTCACGGCTGTGGCTACCTCTGTGTCGGCACTCGGCAGACCGTCCATAATTGTATATACCACCTAACCATGGTTTTTTTTTCTTTCTTTATACATACATACTAGTTACGAGTATACTATCTCTTTATCAACCAGTCTATATATTAGCAGCAGACACAGTACAGTGCGGTAGTTCACGGCTGTGGCTACCTCTGTGTCGGCACTCGGCAGCCCGTCCATAATTGTATACTAGTATCCAATCCATCCATCTCCATTGTTTACCTGAGGTGCCTTTTAGTTGTGCCTATTAAAATATGGAGAACAAAAATGTTGAGGTTCCAAAATTAGGGAAAGATCAAGATCCACTTCCACCTCGTGCTGAAGCTGCTGCCACTAGTCATGGCCGAGACGATGAAATGCCAGCAACGTCGTCTGCCAAGGCCGATGCCCAATGTCATAGTACAGAGCATGTCAAATCCAAAACACCAAATATCAGTAAAAAGCCTCTTTTTTTCTTTGCGTCATGTGCTGTTTGGGGAGGGTTTTTTGGAAGGGACATCCTGCGTGACACTGCAGTGCCACTCCTAGATGGGCCCGGTGTTTGTGTCGGCCACTAGGGTCGCTAATCTTACTCACACAGCTACCTCATTGCGCCTCTTTTTTTCTTTGCGTCATGTGCTGTTTGGGGAGGGTTTTTTGGAAGGGCCATCCTGCGTGACACTGCAGTGCCACTCCTAGATGGGCCCGGTGTTTGTGTCGGCCACTAGGGTCGCTAATCTTACTCACACAGCTACCTCATTGCGCCTCTTTTTTTCTTTGCGTCATGTGCTGTTTGGGGAGGGTTTTTTGGAAGGGACATCCTGCGTGACACTGCAGTGCCACTCCTAGATGGGCCCGGTGTTTGTGTCGGCCACTAGGGTCGCTAATCTTACTCACACAGCTACCTCATTGCGCCTCTTTTTTTCTTTGCGTCATGTGCTGTTTGGGGAGGGTTTTTTGGAAGGGCCATCCTGCGTGACACTGCAGTGCCACTCCTAGATGGGCCCGGTGTTTGTGTCGGCCACTAGGGTCGCTAATCTTACTCACACAGCTACCTCATTGCGCCTCTTTTTTTCTTTGCGTCATGTGCTGTTTGGGGAGGGTTTTTTGGAAGGGACATCCTGCGTGACACTGCAGTGCCACTCCTAGATGGGCCCGGTGTTTGTGTCGGCCACTAGGGTCGCTTATCTTACTCACACAGCGACCTCGGTGCAAATTTTAGGACTAAAAATAATATTGTGAGGTGTGAGGTATTCAGAATAGACTGAAAATGAGTGTAAATTATGGTTTTTGAGGTTAATAATACTTTGGGATCAAAATGACCCCCAAATTCTATGATTTAAGCTGTTTTTTAGTGTTTTTTGAAAAAAACACCCGAATCCAAAACACACCCGAATCCGACAAAAAAAATTCGGTGAGGTTTTGCCAAAACGCGTTCGAACCCAAAACACGGCCGCGGAACCGAACCCAAAACCAAAACACAAAACCCGAAAAATTTCAGGCGCTCATCTCTAGTATGTATGTGTGTGCTGGCTCCTCCCCTCTATGCCCCTCCTACCAGACTCAGTTTAGAAAAATGTGCCCAAGGAGCCGGGTGCACTTCCCTGGAGCTCCAGAGATTTTTTTCTTTAAAATTAATTTAGTTTTTATTTTCAGGTAGCTCTGCTTGGCAGACAGACTACCTGCTTCGTGGGACTTAGAGGGTGGACCGAACCAACCTCCTGAGGGTTAATGGTTCATAATCGAAGCTGACAGGACACTGAGCTCCTGAGGTGCTGATCACTCGTCGGTATGTGTGCCCACGCCAGCAGCTAGCCGCCCCCCTCTAACAGATGCGGAAAAGCAGGTGTGTTGAGTGTTACACTGGGCCCCTGGTTAGTGGGTCCCCAGTGCAGTTTGATGGCATGTCACACGGCGGTCACGGGCCCGGAGCTGCAGACGGAACTGGCTCAGGGCTATTAGCCCCGCAGTGCTCACTGTCATCTAAGGCTTTGTGTGGACTTTTAATGACATTTCTGATGTGTTTTACACTTGTGGCCAGTATAATCTTGTGAGGGACAATGCGCTATTGCAAGGGGTGGGACTTCCCAGAGCAGGACCAAGGTGGATCATCAAGGCTGCATGCATGCTGCTCCTCCAGGACCCACGCTGTTATAGATGGTTTAAACTGGTACCAGGAGTCATAGTCAGGGAGGAGCATGCCAGCGGTAGCGCCGTTGCACTGATATTACATACACTTATTTTCACACATTGTGCTGCTGTGTTCTGTGTGCTGGGTCCGCTCCTCAGTGTTACTCCAAGAACTCTCTAGGGTCTGTGTGGGGTGTTGGACAAGGGGCTGCGCTGTGGTTTTCCTACATAATTTCTGTGGACATAGTTATGTGTGCTGCTTGTAATTCTACCCCATCTTCAGCAGGGTCACTCATGTGTGAGCAATGTTCCTTATCCTCAGGGTCCCAGCTCACAGGCACCTGACTGGTTAGATAGCTTTAATAGCATGATTCAAAATGTACATTTTGAAGTAGCTTCAGCTAAAAGAGAGAGATAGGTGTTGAAACACTCCATTGATTGTGTTACCAAGGCAGCAGATTCCAGGAAAGCTTCTCAGCCCCCTTCAGTGGCTTCCAATAAATGCTCACTGAGACAGGTTTTCCAGTCTGATTCTGACTCTGATCAGCCAGATGTGGTGATGATGATGATGAGATGGATGAGGACAGCTCTCTGTCTCCGGGGTGGAGGCTCTCATTTTTGCTGTAAGAGAGATCCTCCACATACCGGATCAGGAGGCGGAGCGAGATGAGGAGTTATACTTTAATATTAGACCCAGGAGTTCAGCTACCTTTCTGGTGTCTAAAGAGTTAAACTCCCTGGCCAGGAAGGCCTGGTTAAACCCTGATAAAAAATTTAAGATTACTCAGAGGTTTTATCTACCTTTCCCCTTCCGGCTGAGGATAGGAAGGTCTGGGAAAAACCCCTGTAGGTCGATACATCTGTATCCAGACTGTCTAAGAAATTGGTACTACCTGTCCTCGGGGCCGTATCCCTGAAGGAGCCAGCTTACCGTAAAATTGAGAGAATGGTCAAGGCAATTTATACAGCAGCAGGCGCAGCACAGCGCCCCACAATAGTTTGTGGGTGGGTCTCCAGGGTTGTGGTAAAGTAGTCTGATAATGTTATTGATGGTTTAGACTTTCTACCCCGGGATGAGGTCGTTACTCTGTTGCAACATATACAGGATGCTGCAAATTTTATGAGCAAGGCTATTAAAACCCCTTAACTGACTATTTTTCCCTTCAAAACTGGAAATAACATTGTTTTTTAAAATTTATTTTATTTAATAAAGTTTAAAAAGTACTTTTCTAAATAGTTAAACATTATATTATGCACATCTGCAGAATGGATCTCCTCATCAAAACCCGGGGGGGACAGGGGGGGACGGCGCAGTCGCATGAGATCTGACCATGCCAGTTAAATGGTTTTTAAGGAGTTGTGTAAGACAAATGGCTGCACTACTGCTATGGCTGTCTCAGCACACAGAGCTCTCTGGTTACGTCAGTGGGCAGCGGACGCTGATTCCAAAAAGGGTGTAGAAAATCTTTCCTTTACCGGTGTTGCCTTTTTTGGAGATGAATTAAATAAGTAGATTTCCCAGGCAACGGCGGGTAAGTCTATCTATCGGCCATCGGCTGCGCCACCTGCTAGACGTTCTTACACAGAACCCTCCTTGCAGTCCTTTCGTGTGGCAAGGTTCAGAGGCAGGGGCTGAGGGGTCTCCACCACTTCCAGTGAGCTCATGGTAAGTCCCGTAAACCTGCTCCTGCCATCTCCCTGGACCAGACCACCGGATACCCTGCTGCTAAGCCTTACGCATGATGTTTAGCCCCAGCAGCAAGGTGACTTTCAGGTAGGTGCTTGCCTTCAACACTTCGCCCACGTGGGTGGAGTCCTGCCAGGATCCTTGGGTGAGGAAACTCGTTTCCCATGGATACCGGCTGGACTTTCAAACACTCCCTCCTCTCAGATTTTTTAAGTTGGGCTTACCATTAACCGCAGCAAAAGTTAACTTACAAGGTGCTATACAAAAACTTTTGCAGACAGGGTGGTAGTTCCTGTACCTCCTACGTTACGCAACAGGGGTTTTTACTCCAGTATTTTTGTCATTCCCAAGCCAGACGGTTCGGTGCGCCCCATCTTGAATCTGAAGTCTCTCAACCCATATCCGAGGGTGTTCAATCTCAAGATGGAGTCTCTGAGGGTGATGGTATCTGCTCTGGAGGAGGGGGAGTTCCTGGTGTCTCTGGATCTCAAGGATGCTTACTTACACAATCCCATGTGGCCCCCTCATCAGGCGTACCTCAGGTTCGCCATCTTGGATGACCATTTACAGTTTCAGGCCTTACCCTTTGGATTATCCACAGCTCCGAGGGTCTTCACCAAGGTCATGGCAGAGATGATGCTACAGCTGTGCATGATGGGTGTGAACATAGTCCCCTATTTGGATGATCTCCTAATAAAGGCTGTGTCCAGGGAGCATCTACTGCACAGCATCGCTCTGACTACTTGCCTACTCACGGATCATGGGTGGATCCTAAATTTTCAGAAATCTCACCTGGAACCGACCCAACGTCTTAAGTTCCTGGGAATGATACTGGATATGGTATTTCAAAAGGTATTTCTCCTGATGGACAAGGCCTTGACTATCCAGGCTATGGTCTGCTCGGTACTCAGTCCTCTCAGGGTGTCTATACATCTTTGTACCAAATTACTAGGCAAGATGGTGGCTGCTTACTAGGCGATCCAATATGTCAGGTTTCATGCCCGACCATTTCAGCTGGTTCTGCTGGACAAATGGTTGGGTTCTCCCCTGTATATGCATCAGGAAGTGACCCTATCTCTGAAAGCCTGGATTTCTCTATTATGGTGGCTTCAAATTCCTCACCTGGTAGAGGGCAGAAGTTTCAATATCCACTCGTGGATTCTACTGACAATGGATGCCAGCCTCTGGGGTTGGGGAGCGGTGACCCAAGGGGCCCAGTTCCAAGGGTTATGGTCAGTTCAGGAATCGGCTTTACCGATAACATTCTGGAACTTGGGGCAGTTTACAATGCTCTTCTACAAGCCTCCCATCTTCTGAAGGATCAGGCGAACTAGGTTCAATGGGACAATGCCACGGCGGTGGCATACATAAACCGACAAGGGGGAACAAGAAGCAGACTGGCAATGCGAGAGGTGTCAAAAATCCTCCTCTGGGCGGAGGCCAATGCAATGGCCATCTCAGCCATATTCATTCCAGGAGTGGACAAACTGGGAAGCAGACTTCCTCAGCAGGCACGACCTCCAACCGGGGAAACGGGGTCTACATCCCCAGTTAATTCACCGGTGGGGCTGTCCGCAGATAGATCTGATGTCTTCTCATCTCAACAAAAAGCTATGCAGTTACTGTTCCAGAATGAGGGATCCGCAGGCTGTAGCAGTGGACGCGCTGACGACTCCGTGGATGTACCAGTTTGTGTACCTGTTCCCTCCTCTACAGCTGATCCCAATGGTGCTAAAAAGGGAAAGCATTCTGGCAATTCTAATTGCCTGGGAATTGGCCTCAATGTGCGTGGTTCTCGGATTTCCTGGCCATGGCTCTGGAGGATCCCTGGCCTCTGCCACTCCAAGGCGATCTTCAGCAAGGTCCGTTCGTCTATCCAGACCTACAGCGGCTATGTTTGATGGCTTGGAAGTTGAGAGGGAGATTCTAGCGAGAAAGGGTCTTCCCTCCTGGGTTATTTCCACCATGGTCCAGGCCAGGAAGATGGTTACGTCGAAACATTATCATCGTATCTGGAAAAAGTATGTTTCCTGGTGTGAAAATGGGAAGGTTTCTCCTGTGGAATTTAGAATGGGTTGTTTTCTACTTTTCCTGCAAGCGGGAGTGGATATGGGCCTACTGTATGTTTAGGCTCCATCAAAGTCAAGATTTTGGCGCTCTCTATTTTCTTCCAGAAACAACTTGCCATGTTGCCTGAAGTATAGACTTTCTGGAAGGGTGTTCTGCATATGCAATTGCCCTTTGTACCGCCACGGCTCCACGGGACCTCAATGTGGTTCTGTGCTTTCTCCAATCGGATTGGTTTGAACCCTTACATAGGGTGGAGTTAAAATTTCTCACCTGGAAGACAGTGATGTTTATTGGCTTTGGTGTCTGCCAGACATGTCTCTGAATTAAGAGCCTTATCCTGTAAGAGCCCTTATTTGATTTTTCATTCAGACAGGGCAGATCATAGGACCCATCCTCAGTTTTTGCCGAAAGTGGTGTCGGCTTTTCAGGTGAATTAGCCTATTGTGGTTCCGGTGTTGTCTGACAATTCCGTTGGTCCTGAATCCTTGGATGTGGTCAAGGCTCTGAAGATTCATGTCAAAAGGACGGCCCATCATCAGAAATCTGACTTGCTGTTTGTCCTTTATGATGTATCTAAGATTGGTTGGCCAGCTTCTAAGCAATCTATTCCTCGTTGGCTCCGGTTGACCATTCAACAGGCCTATGTTTCGACAGCACTGCCTTTGCCAACGTCTATTCAGGCCCACTCGAAGAGTTCGGTGGGCTCTTCCTGGGCGGCTGCCCGGGGTGTATTGGCCCTACAGATGTGCCGAGCTGTGACTTGGTCTGGTTCAAACGTGTTTGTTAAATTTTATTGGTTCAATATCCTGGCCAAGAATGACCTTCAGTTTGATCATGCGGTTTTACAGGGGTCTCAGCACTCTTCCACCTGTTTGGGATTTCCCCAAGGTACTAAAGTACAAGACCCCAGTATCCACTACGATGTAAGGGAAAATAGGAATTTGATACCTACCGGTAATTCCTTTTCTCGTAGTCCGTAGTGGATACTGGGTGCCCACCTCAGTGCTTCATTCCTGCTTACCTGTGTAAGTATTTGGTTGGACCAGCATTATGTGGTTGGGATAGCCATGCCATCTGGGTTAGGTTGGTGTTGCTACCCTATGTTCTGGTTAGCGCCCTCCGTACGTTCATGGTTGTGTGTTGGCTTGTTGCCTCACCGCAGTTGTATTGTTCTTCTCTCATGGTTTGTCCATCTCCTCGGGCACAGTTTTCCTAGACTGAGTCTGGTAGGAGGGTTATAGAGGGGAGGAGCCAGCACACACATACACACACTGAGGGCCAAATGTAATAGAGTGAGAGTTTCAAAAAGTGAGAGATTTGGTAAGGTTTTGCATTTTTTTTTAAAGTGGCAATCATTTACATAGCAAGATCAACCTGGTTTTGCAGTGTAAATGATTGCCACTTTCTTTTTTTTAAAAAACCCTGAAAAACCTTACCAAATCTCTCACTTTCTGAAACTCTCACTCTATTACATTTGGCCCTAAAAGTTTTAAAGTGCCAGGCTCCAGTGGATCCAATCTATACCCCCCATGGTACTAAAGTACAAGACCCCAGTATCCACTATGGACTAGGAGAAAAGGAACTACTGGTAGGTATCAAATTCCTATTATTATTCATTCCATTATGTGCATTGTTGCATGTATATACGGTCTTGTTGCTAATAACACCCTGTGCATTGTACATGTATATATGGTCTTGTTGCTAATAACATCCTCTGCATTGTAGTATATACATATTGATTGTGTTAAGATTATATTCCAACCTGTGCATTAGATAGGGTTCAGTGTACGTCTGACCATACTGCAAGCTACTGTTGCCCAGCCTCCAATTGCTACCTTGTCTATACATAAAACCTGGGAGCATCTGAGTACGTGGCGGACCTAATCTGCCCTGGAAAGGCGGCAGCTATAGGTGAAGTCTCTGGCTGCAGGAAGCTAAAAGACTGCTGGGCAGGGGTAATTATGTGAGTGTCACCAAGAACCATCAGATAGCCCATAGCACACTGTAGCCCGCACAACATGTATACGTTCTTTGAACACTCAATTTATCTTACATTCCATTATTTGGATCCAGTTCTGTAGTTTGTTATATTGGCTGTTTCTGATTGGTTCAGTGGGGTTTATAGGTTTGGCACACAGAATGAAAAACGCTCCACTAATGTAACCCACCCATGGATTTCCAATGTGGTCACCAATATGCTACAGTGCCTCCACCCAAGTATAGGAAAATGTATAAACCCTTCTGGGGACTACTTGGCAAAACCCTGGGAAAGCAAAATGAGCCCTGTGAATAACAGAACATTAGTGGTGTGATGGACAATTCATGTATTATATACAACTCCTTCTTCAACGGATATTGCATCAACAGATATTGTTTATTTCTTCCGATAAAGTTTCCTTCACTCCAGGTAGCAGGTTTACCAACAATTTAGTTCACATACATTCAATAACACTGATACAAAAGATTTTTTCAGATGTTGCTTTCATTTTCAACCTATTGAAAACGCGAAATGATCCAGCAAACAAACTTTTAGTAAAATCTGATCTGAGCTGTTAAAAGCAAGCCCCCTAAACCCTGTATAGTTATATATCTAGATTGCTAGTTCTATATACCTCTGGTGTTTTACAATATTCCAGTAATAGGTATCAACCTTTTTTGTATTAACATGTTGAGTAGAATCCTACAGCCCCTATATCCTTAACACCTATTATAAATTGACTGGTAACCCACTTGTACCATACTGTGCACAGTATATTCAACTATAACAGGATCCAAACTTTCAAGGGCACCTATATCTATATATTTAAATGGTGAAATGTCTATAGGAAAGAACAGTAGTCTCTTATTCAATAACTGCAGGTAACTTAAGGGGCCCAAACATCAGCAATCGACTGGAACAATTTGCCAATTATTGTGCAAATAAATCTGCAATGTATGGGGTTCACATATTGCAGATTTCGGCCACAAATCAATTGGGATTGTTAAATCAGATTTTTCAACATGTTTAATTTAAGAGATAAATTTGGTCTTTAGATTTCTAGTGTATGGGTAACAGTCAGCAGATCTGCAGACCGTTTCTACTAAAATGATGGGTCTTTCAAGATTGGCAAATCTGTTTAACTGAAAATGATCTGCAAATCACTGAAATACATCTGTAATCTACAAGTCAGATGGGTTGGGGGTAACAATATATCTGGGAAATAATCACAGGATATGTGAAACAATAAATTGTGTTTGCTGATGTATGGGCCCCTTAAAGGGTCGGTCTTGCTTGCCCGATATAGGGCCCAGTGTGTGCCCTGCCTAAGATACATATGGAACAAATGACCAGGCACAATTTCCAAATAAAGTTTCAATGAATAAAATACATAACAAACTGTATGGGCCCCTTAAAGGGTCGGTCTTGCTTGCCCGATATAGTGCCCAGTGTGTGCCCAGCCTAAGATACATATAGAACAAATGACCAGGCACAATTTCCAAATACAGTTTAAATGAGTAAAATACATAACAAACTCTAATTTGCAGCTTTATTAAATATAAATTAAAACTGTTATTGTTATTCATCAAAGATCTAGGGAAAAATAATCCGAAAACCCAGGGAATAAAATATCACCATAAAAATGATCCAACTGTTCTCTAAAGGTGCATGTCCCTGTTGCCTAGAGCAAGTGGTTCTCAACCTTAACCCTTAACAATCCCCAAGAGGTCATGTTTTTAGGATTTCTGTCTGCGGAAGCAAGTGGGATTACTACTGAGCCAGCAATATAGATTCATTTCTCAGCTTCTACTTATACTAATTAGCTTCACCTGTGCATCTTTTAAAATTTGTCAGTGAGTAATAAATCTGATAATGCTGATTTGATTACCTTATAAGCTTCACAAAAATGGGTAAGAGACAGAGTACGCAATTGGCGTATGGGGTACCGTAAGGGTACGCACTTAGCGTAGCATACGCTCGGCCGTGATCGAGACGCACATGCGGCACGCTCGCTCACAGCTTAATGCGTGGTGTTGAGCACGCTATAGGCGAGCGACTACCGTAATGCTACGCTACCAGCGTAGCGGATGCTCGGGACCACGAGGAGATCACGAGCGGCGCAGACGCTTACAAGATGACAATCAATAAACCTTGAATGTAACACACAGAAAGGATACTCTTATACTGTAAACCTTGTACTGAAACACTGTAGCGATATAACGCTGCTTAACCTTGTTAACACTAAAGCTGTTTGAGCGATCGAGACGCTCCTATTACCCACTGCAATGTAATGAACACACGATACCGTGCTAAGGATCCAACACCTTTACTAACAAGCTTTTAGTTATATTGAAAAAGGTAAACAGTTACAAGTCATACACTACAGACTAACATATAATTCTAACAGATTATCTAGACAGAAATATACAATATTGTTACAATCTTATACTAAACAGAGAGAGAGAGAGAATGTGGCCAATACAATCAAAGAGCGAGATGATTACAGAGAATTACTTACACACACTGGGAATGATCGCTGCGCAGCCTGGTACCAGCTCCGAGTTAGTCAATATGAAAACCGTTTGTGGAGTGAGAGAGAGCTGCTCAGGCTGGCTGATCTTATATACACTGAGTACAGTATACTACAAAGGGACCTATAATCTCATTGTTCATTGGACACAGGAATGTCTCCTCGCATCATAACAAAAGGTCATAGGTTAGTTTGAACAGGTGGGCTGTGACTATATCAAACTGCTCAAGTGGGAGGGAATCTGAAGATTCCCGCCGCATGGGTAATGAATCGCAAATATATGAAATGTCCAGAATCTACTAATGGCCATAACTATACGCAGGAGCGATTAATCTTTACCTAACCAACACCGGATTGTTGCTATTAAAATGTTCTTTAGTTAGGTACCAGACACAGCTGTTCAAACCCTGTCTGACCCTTCGTACCATACAAAGAGGAATTCCTCTGTCCAGCGACCATTTACATTAAACAAACTTACAGTCATTATTAAGGGGAACATTATCTATAAAACATGCTATTTGGTTCTATTATTAAACGATTGAGTCGCCCGCTAGACGCACACAAACTCTACCGTAAATGCACATACCACGCGCTCGAGCGCATGGCCGAGGCGCCATCACGCGGCTGCGTATATCCGCACGCACGGGAGAGAATGTGCACGTGCAGCAGGCACGCGCATGAGGTGAATATATGGCAACGTGTAGCATGATATTTTTCTGACTTTGACAGTCCACCCTTTGGCAGTCATCAATAACTGCCACTTCCTAAAACAATTCAAAAAGAGAAAAATATATGTCAGGTATAAATACATTTCTATGATTGGGTGAGGGAGAAGAGAGGAAGGTGGGAAAAAGGTATGACCTAGTGAGATAGTAGAAGCATGTGTGTATGAGTCCATGTTTGAGGGGTCATGTATCATAGTGCCGTACGTGTTTTAAATCAAGCTTCGAGGTATTGCGAAGTATACATTTGAATTCCTTCTTATCCCGTATTACGGGTCTGTGGATGGGCTGTCAAACTTTACCGAGCTCGTTTCGGCTTTTGGTTGCAACAAAATGGGGGAGCACCTTTTAGTTGATGATACATGAATGGGGGGATATGTGAGTGCTGATATTTGTGCCTATATTCCCTATCGACTATGTGTATCATTACCTGAAGGTTGTAGAAATGAAGATAAGAAGCAATTATGGTAAATGCAGTCATAAACTATGTGAGTTTAATATACATTTGCCGATTGAGGTCCTGTCTGATGTCTTGTCTCGATGTACATGTTGACTGTAGTCTCTTTGGGCTTTTGCTATAATGCGAGCAAAGCCGTTTCAATGTCCATAAAAATTTTAAATCACTAAAGTTCTGGGCTAGCGTTTTCATTAAAGTCACTAGGGATATTGGGGGCCGGCAACATAGTCCATAAAAAAAATCTTTGTATAAATGTGGTCTTCAAATCCTTCTTCCAAGCGAGTCTTTGTACCTTGGAGAAAAAAAAACAAAGGAGAAACGGGTGAAAGAAACGGACTGTGGAATCACATTTTCATCACAACATTGTCTCTATCGTTGGGTCATAAATCAAATTAGTCGTTGTTATGCGATACAGTCATTACTTCAGGCGGTACCTTTCCAATATAACATAACCCTTCTGAGTTTGGGGCAAGCCACTTATACGCCTTCCTCCCGCATATGAAATATGCATCATCCGGGAGAACATATGAGACGGAGTATGACATAACCATATTACAAATTTTCCATGTGAACTCTCCTAGCCCTAATTCTCCCAACTGTTTAGTACACATATCAGTTTGTACGATCTGTGCACAGTATCCTGGTGATACTTCTCCAACTCGCATGATCCTACTTCCTAAGGTGTACCTATACCGAAAGAATTTCCTATGGTCGGCTATCTGGCGTATAAGTTCTGTGTCTATGGGCAATCTGTCGGCTCTATGTGAGAATGTCATGGTTTGGTTACTCCATGACACTTCCCAATTTCCCGGCTTTCGGGGATTGGAAATGTTAAAGCAGACTATGGACCTATCCACATGACATTTGGTGGGGCTTCAAACTAGGAGGACTAGAGATATTAAACCTCTTGTCCACCGGCCTCCCACCACTTAACTCAAGTACCTCCCCTATCGTTAATGGGAATGGTACTAGTCCTGATTTGCTATGGCCTTGAGGTACTTGAGAGCATACCCAACAATCTGTCTGATTTAATACTTTACCCACTAAGGAGTGATAGTCACTCAATGGATGCTGATCCATATGGATATTAAAACTGGACTGACATTTCTTTATGCACCCATCCTCAACTAAGTTATTACAATGCCTACAGATGCAATTTTCTTCAGCTAACAATCCTTCACAATGTCTACAAATAACATGGCTGCTAGATCGTTTTCTGGTACTCGCCTTTGCTTGGTGATTGTGTTGCTATTGGAAATTTACGCCTCCGTCTCAGTCATCAGAAACCCATTCTGGATCCTTTCTCGACCTCACTGGTACTCTCACCGAAACAGACTGCTCTGGTCAACATCATGGTCAACAGGAAAATCCGGATCACAGTCTCTTGAGGCGAGTCCATCTTACAGGAGGAGAAAGAGAAATTTGTAATGGGGGTACAAAAAATAGTTTGAGGGGGAGAGAAACTTGTTACGATAATTAGTTCTCTAGTCTTGTTGTTCTTCTTGTTCTGTTGTCATCTCAAAGGTGCTGTCTCTCAGTCTTCCAAACGAACACTCCGGTGACACAATATTCCTTCCAAATCAGCGATCTCTCTGTAAGGAGCAAAAATCTTGCATTACCATTTGTCTAACTGATGTGTGACATACCATCTTTAAAGCATGAGAACATGAGAAAGAAGAAAAAAAAAAAAAGAGAGAGAACAATTCATATATATATGTTACATAAACCAACAATAAACAGCGAAACATTGTCCGATCTTCCGTTCACCATCAGGCTGTCACATCTACATGTCCAATGGTATCTTTGCATAGTCTCTCCCACCAGTATTTCCATACTCCACCCTTTGTATCTGGCCAGGATACATCGATGCTGGTAGGTCATACTGGGGTTTGGTAGACTTCTGAAAAGGTCAGGTAGTCAGGTGATGTTGGAGCTGTTGTGGTGAGCGTCAGAGATGGGGAAAAAGAAACATTTTACAGATACATTACAATTTTTACCGGGTCATTCCTGTGTCTTCAAGGAACGACCTCCCAATTTGTTAACTGTTACCTCAGGCTTTATCAAGGTTAATGATCAACTTTCCTAATCATAAATTATATGTGTGGACCAAAATTTGACATGCGTGATACCTGATTATACTTCCAAGTGTCGTAACTCTGCTCGTGTTCTTGTCTTGGGGGTCTGACTTTATGTGGGCTGTTACAGTTGCTGGCATAGTGCCCTTCTCTTTTACAAAGATAACAAGCCCTGGGCTTCCTCCAAGTGCCAGTGACCTGAGGTCTTGGTTGATTTGATGCCTCCTCAAACGCTTGGATGCTCATCACCATCAACCGCTTTCCCTGTACTTCCCTGATTCCTTGGATACCATGGTTATGTTGTTGTCTAGGGGGTTGATATACCTTCTGTAAATTTCTTGATCTACAATCTCTTGCATAATGGCCTTCCTTCTGGCAATTATAACACCTTATCACCTTGGACTTACCCACAGGGATCTGAGGCTCCTTACGTCTCTGTGTTTCCCTGTACTTGCTGATGTTTTGCTCATGCCCAACAGCGGACTTTCTTAGTGCAGCCACCGAGATATTTCTCCAGTTTGGGTTGGTGGTCTGTACCCTTGGTCTCAACACCTCCTTTAAACCATTCATTAATTACTTAACCGCTACATCTTTATGCTGTGCATTTGTTTTGATGTCTGTGATCCCAGTGTCTCTAGCCATTACTTGCAGTGCTCGATTGAAATAATTAGAAATACTTTCCCCTTCGTTTTGTCTTATGGAGAAGATTTCTTTCCACTCGACAATGGCTGGGAAATATACTCCTAACTGTCGGTTGATCTGCTTAATACATTCCTGATTGTGTTCCTCCGTACGAGGTACCTCTGTGTCTAATTTACAATCAGCAATAAATTTCGCAGGGTCAACGCTGCAGGGCAAACATGCCCTCAGCACTGTCCGCCAATCTTTGTTGGTGGGTTCTGTGGAGTTTCCTAGTTCTTTAATAAATCTCTGACATGCAACTAGATCTTTCCTAGGATCAGGGAATTCAGACATAATTGACCTTAATTCTGTCTGAGACCAGGGACGGCGCATTGCACTGTCCTTGACGGGAATGATTCCCTGAGCATCAGTCTTCCCATTGGGGACTGTGATCACCCTGACAGGACTAAATTCAATTACATCATCTTGTGTTGGTTCTTCAATATGAGGTACATTTGTTTGTGCGTGATATATAACACCGTACGTACCTGTGGACACGACCTCACCTGACCCTCCGTTAGGGGGTTTGATTATTGCCTTTACCGAATTGGTCGCGTCCACCTGGATGTCTTGTGTGGTGGCTGCTGGAAAAGGTGCCGACATCGTTCTGGGCTCACTTTCTTGCTGGTAATCCTGAGGGAAGTTTAACATGGGGTGCGACTTGCACAGGTTAACAGGTGTACATTGAACAGTATTGCAATTATGATTGTTACGTTTATTACAATTATTCTTATCATTTATAATACAGTTGCTAAGTGCATTTTTTATCATACACCAGTGTGCCATTCTCTGTAACCACCTTCTCTCCCATTGCCACATTTCTCTCACCAAGGTGAGAGTCAGCTGTATGAGCTAATTCTCCTTGTATTTCACTTTCCCGTTGCCATAACTGTAAACAATCATTTTGTCTAATCCTCTGCTTGGCAGATTTTATTAGACCTATCCTTTTTCGTAGGTTCTGTAATACCTCAGGGTTCAGACTGCCTACCCTGGGAGACTGTTCCCCATCATCCTCTGTCATTCGTTCCCATTCTTTGAATACCTGATACCTTGCGGACCCTTTGGGCCAGCAACTACCAACGTGAACCCTTGTTGGACGTCCCTTCTTTGAACAACTGGCCCCCATCGTTTATAGATATTGCTGTCTTAGCTAATTCTCACAAACAGACCAGATTGCCCGCGGTAAGGCGACGGTGAAAGTTCAACTAGTGCCTTCACTCACTCTGCGCCCCAATTGGCCTATCCAATCAGTGGGATCTTTTGTAACCTCTATTTACTGGGGCACGTGGGAGTATGCGATCCCTCCCCAGCAAGTATTGGTTGTTGGAGATTTCCTTAGTGAACAGCGAAACTCCCTTAAAATAACAAAAACCTACACAAATCACGTTAGAATGTACAAATAGCATTTATGATCCCACAATAAATTTTTAATGGGTATCAAGGTAACAAACTAATGCACACAATTACGTGCGGTCCAGTCGCACAGCGCATAAATAACTAAATATTTATACGCTTTACGACCAATGGAATCGGTTGTTTAGGCTGCGAAACCTTCAGCCGGAGCTTTTAACTTGACTATATGGGTGCTACGCCAAACCCCTCGGGCTGCGCTTAAATACCTCGCAGTCCTTTTGTCTGCAGAAACTACTTGCTCCTTTTACCTTCTACAATGTTAACGCGGGCAAGCCAGTCCACGCCACCAAGTGTCCACTCACCTGATGTGGTCTCCGACGGGATCCCGATTTGTGGGTTCACAAAAATAATACCTTAAGTTCCACACTCACTCCTACTCACTCCTATACACACTGATATTTTTCTGTACAGAAATTCCTTTCATACAGGTAGGGGTCTAATCCCTGGGTTTTGCAGTAGAAAAAGGTTTTCTTTTAACTAATACTTTTTGGAAAAACTGAACAACCGTGTGCTATTATCAGGTGGCTGTACTATACCGCCCACCCTAAACAAGGTTATTGTGTGATTTGAGTCTCAGTGGGCGTATCCGTACGCTCCGTTGCGTAAAACACGCTGCGTGCGTATGCCTTTGCGTCACGTACGTGATCTCGCACGTTGTCCGAGACACGTATGCACAAAGTGCAGATATGCCCACAGCGACACAATCAACACGCTTCTATCAATGTAAACGATATTCAACTATGATCGCTTACCGTACACCACACAGTATTTGCTATGCTGTGTGCGTGTCCTTTACAATTATTCCCTTAACAATTATCCTATTTAATCTCAACTAAATAGCACCAGATTTCTTCAGCACGTGTCTACTAATCAATTCTAATGGCAACAAGGGAGTGAGATACAACAATGTAGATATGTGCGTGTGTGTACACAAAACAGGAATAAACAGTTTTAACAGTTTTAAAAGATACCAACGTATTGTTCTTACCTCCGGTTCCGGATTCCACCAGCACTCCTTCACGTAGCGAAACAGACGCTTATCTAGCCAGCACTACTGTATCCCGATACGAAGGGATACTGCCTTCCCGCCCTTGCTGACAGATAACGTTTGTTTTCGCTAGTGCGGATATGTGGAGGACGGACGAGCCGCCAATTGATAATGCTGATTTGATTACCTTAGAAAGCTTCACAAAAATGGGTAAGAGACAGAGTACGCAATTGGCGTATGGGGTACCGTAAGGGTACGCACTTAGCGTAGCATACGCTCGGCCGTGATCGAGACGCACATGCGGCACGCTCGCTCACAGCTTAATGCGTGGTGGCGAGCACGCTATAGGCGAGCGACTACCGTAATACTACGCTACCAGCGTAGCGGACGCTCGGGACCACGAGGAGATCACGAGCGGCGCAGACGCTTACAAGATGACAATCAATAAACCTTGAATGTAACACACAGAAAGGATACTCTTATACTGTAAACCATAGGCGTGCGCAGCACATTTTATTAGGGGGTGCACCGTCTGAGGGGTGTGTCTAGCACCGCCTTTCGGGGCGTGTTTAGCACCATCTATTGACGGTCAACGCAATATAAAATATCCACCCTTGTACCAATCCTAATAAAGCAGATACATTGTCAGATGTTGTGGTGTGAACCAAACAAACACCCCTGATGGCACTAACTGCAATTACACTGCTCCTCCTCAGCCTGGTCTGGCTCCCCCTCACTTTCCCCTGCAAGCTGCAGCAGCTTACTTACAAGTCAGCCACTCACTGACACTGACCGTCGCAGACTAGTGCTGCTGCTGGAAAAAACGAGTGACGTGTCCATGCTGCTGCGGACTGCCTGCCAGTATTGAATTTGTCTTCTTAAGAGGAACGCTGGCTACATGCTGCTCCTCATCAGTGGCTGGCGTTGCCATAGCATAAAAGGAGAAAGGTGGGCGTGCCAGCAGCATGACGTAATCACATCACGCAGTTTTTGTACATGGAGGTGGAGCTGGGAGTTTGAAAGCCGGTGGCAGTGGCACCCTTGATTAACCCAGGCATCCGGTCAGTAATGCAGTCCTGACAGGGTGCAGTGCAGAGGAGCCAGTAATCAGCCTGCTCGGCAATCGCTGCACCAGGCATGTGAGATCGAGGTGCCATACATTAGGGGGTGCCTGTGCGCACCAGGCACCCCCCCTGCGCACACCTATGCTGTAAACCTTGTACTGAAACACTGTAGCGATGTAACGCTGCTTAACCTTGTTAACACTAAAGCTGTTTGAGCGATCGAGACGCTCCTATTACCCACTGCAATGTAATGAACACACGATACCGTGCTAAGGATCCAACACCTTTACTAACAAGCTTTTAGTTATATTGAAAAAGGTAAACAGTTACAAGTCATACACTACAGACTAACATATAATTCTAACAGATTATCTAGACAGAAATATACAATATTGTTACAATCTTATACTAAACAGAGAGAGAGAGAATGTGGCCAATACAATCAAAGAGCGAGATGATTACAGAGAATTACTTACACACACTGGGAATGATCGCTGCGCAGCCTGGTACCAGCTCCGAGTTAGTCAATATGAAAACCGTTTGTGGAGTGAGAGAGAACTGCTCAGGCTGGCTGATCTTATATACACTGAGTACAGTATACTACAAAGGGACCTATAATCTCATTGTTCATTGGACACAGGAATGTCTCCTCGCATCATAACAAAAGGTCATAGGTTAGTTTGAACAGGTGGGCTGTGACTATATCAAACTGCTCAAGTGGGAGGGAATCTGAAGATTCCCGCCGCATGGGTAATGAATCGCAAATATATGAAATGTCCAGAATCTACTAATGGCCATAACTATACGCAGGAGCGATTAATCTTTACCTAACCAACACCGGATTGTTGCTATTAAAATGTTCTTTAGTTAGGTACCAGACACAGCTGTTCAAACCCTGTCTGACCCTTCGTACCATACAAAGAGGAATTCCTCTGTCCAGCGACCATTTACATTAAACAAACTTACAGTCATTATTAAGGGGAACATTATCTATAAAACATGCTATTTGGTTCTATTATTAAACGATTGAGTCGCCCGTTAGACGCACACAAACTCTACCGTAAATGCACATACCACGCGCTCAAGCGCATGGCCGAGGCGCCATCACGCGGCTGCGTATATCCGCACGCACGGGAGAGAATGTGCACGTGCAGCAGGCACGCGCATGAGGTGAATATATGGCAACGTGTAGCATGATATTTTTCTGACTATGACAAATCAGAATTAGAATCTGCTTTATTGGCCAGGTATACTCAGGTACACTAGGAGTTTTCTGTGGTACAATGCATTGCCAAGCAGCATCATGAAGGGGAAATAATGTAGCCTACATTACAAACATTACACGTATGAGTTCATACTGCACATTGCAACTGTACGATAGACTCAATATATTAGACATATACACATACCTCCCAACATGACCCTCTCCACGAGGGAAGGAATGCTCTGCTTCTGGACTTTTCTCTTAATGTATGATTGTCTGCACCTGTGGTGAACAGGTAAATGGATAAGAAAGGTGTTTCAGCACAGGTGATGGCAATCATAAATTAAGAGGGAAGTCCAGGAGCAGAGCATTGTGTCCCTCCTGGAGAGGGTTATGTTGGGAGGTATGTATACATGTAAAACTAAAAATGAGGGCTGCATGGCAGAGCAGCGCTGAGACAGCCATCCATGGCGCCATCTTGTACTCAAACAATGCACATAATACAGAAGATTTAAGTAATATATCAAAAGATAAACCATACAGACATAAAAAAAAAACCTTGAGCACACAGAAAGTAGAATACATGATTGATGTAGGAATTTTGGATAAAAACCTCCAAGGGTTGTGTATTCCACCCTCAAAAGGTACCAGGTGTGGCTGCCCTCTTGGCGCACAGCATAGGATTACCCAGGGTGGAATAGTCCACAACTACAAGAGATAACACAAAATGGGGAGATTGCAGATTCTTAAAGTTCAGAGTAGGGTTTTAACAAAACCATCAGGTCCATGTATTTTTCATCCCATCCACAAGTGCACCAGATAAGGCAGCCATGTTGGACGAACTACGTAGGTTCCACAGAGGGAGATGAGCCATCCAAGGGCCAAATGCATGTATGGGAAAACTGACACATGTGTAGGAGTATCCTTTTTCCTGCATGGAAAGATCCAAATGAAGCACACCCTGCCCACGAAGGAACCATCCGAGGAAGCCATGTGAGGCACACTGCATAGGTTGCTGCTGGCAGGGTGTGCAATCAATGGAGGTAAACATTACAGGAATAGCACACAGTGGGGTGGAATTACGCTGTACGAAGAAAAAGAAGAGAAAAACACATTTGCAGGAAAATTGTACTAACATTATTTTGCAAAAATTATAAATGTCCTGGTCTCATGAAAGCAGTGTGGGTGGGTGTGAGAATATGGGGAGCACACTAATGTCCACTGGAAATGACCCAGCAAAGTCTGATCCCGGTGCGCACGCCCCTCTGTTCCCTGTTCAGCTTGAGGGGTAGTCCTGGGGGCAGTCATGATGTTCTTGGATGGAGGAGTAGTAGGCAATGGGCCTAGTGTTTTCATGGCAGAGGTGAGGAGAGGCCACATAATGGTCCTGAGTTGCAGTGTTTGGGGAACTACTTTAATTAGAGATTGTAGTGTAGTCCAAAGTCCAAATCCAGTTCAAACTCCGGTTCTAACTTCATCCTTAAAATACATCCTTAACAAATGCATACTTCACAAATGCAAGCAGGCCAAGTCCTGACTGCAGGCCTTGATGATATTGCTCTTAAATGCTACACACTATGGGCCTAATTCTGAGTTGATCGCAGCAGCAAATTTGTTAGCAGTTGGGCAAAATCATGTGCACTGCAGGGGGCAGATATAACATGTGCAGAGACAGTTAGATTTGGGTGTGGTGTATTCAAACTGAAATCTAAATTTCAGTGTAAAAATAAAGCAGCCAGTATTTTCCCTGCACAGAAACGAAATAACCCACCCAAATCTAACTCTCTCTGCACATGTTATATCTGCCACACCTGCAGTGCACATGGTTTTGCCCAATTGCTAACAAACTTGCTGCTGCGATCAACTCAGAATTGCCCCCTATATCAGTTGGTAAAGGGGGAGATGTGCAATCAGAAGTTCAGCTAATTAACAGAGGGGATTTTGCATTGAAGACAGATCACAGACATTGCAGACAAACTTTCTTGGAGTGTGAAAAGTGTGGCCAGAGAGAAATGATAGACTCAGATATACAAGCATGAGGATGGTGGTTTTTATCTGTGAAGAAAGGAGAGATGGTTTTCAGTTCCGGTTCTAACTTCATTCTAAAAATACATCCTTAACAAATGCATACTTCACAAATGCAAGCAGGCCAAGTCCTGACTGCAGGGCTTGATGATATTGCTCTTAAAACTAATCCAACCTGTGCACTTGCTAGGTGTCCTGGAAAACGTGAACTATTTGGGGTCTTGAAGACCAAGTTTGGGATCCACTGGTCTACTCTCTAGAGTTGTATTCACTGCTCTTCCTATCATCAGTGTCCAGCATGGAAAAATCCTTTACTACCCCTTTTCCACTGACCTGAAAATCCCATGTTATTGTGCAGCAGGGGTCAGTGGAAAAGGGTTAACCTGGGTCCAGTCACCCAGGAATCCTTCCTGGGTACCTAGCAAGGTTTTATACTGGGAAGGACCCAGGTGAGCTGCAGTGTAAACGGGTATACTGGATCGTCTGACTCTGGACCAGTTTACAACAAGGGGAAAGCCTTTTTCCCAGCACAAGGAGATTACATCACCGATTTATCGCTAACAATATCGTTCAGTGACGTCACCCCGCCGTTGGTCCGTACATGAAGTTTTGAACAAATTTTACTGCATGTACAGATGGCAGAGGGGGTCGTTAACAACATGCGGGAGCGTGCATCATTAACGATATAGGGGGTCATTCCGAGTTGTTCGCTTGCTGCCATTGTTCGCAGCACAGCGATCAGGCTAAAAATCGGCATATCTGCGCGTGTGTATGCACCGCAATGCGCAGGCACTTTGTACAGGTACAATGAGCATTGTGGGTTTGCACAGAGTCTAACGAACATTCCTGTTGCACGGCCGAATGCAGGAAGATTGACATGAAGTGGGCGTTTCTGGGTGGCAACTGACCATTTTCAGTGAGTGTTTGGCAAAACGCAGGCGTGGCTGAAAAAAATCAGGCGTGGCTGGACGTTCGCTGGGCCGGTGTGTGACATCAAAAGCCATCCCTCCGTCGTTAGAATCAACGCACACGAAGAGTAACTACAGGGCTGGTCTTGTTTTGCACAAAAAGATTTTGCAGGCGCTCTGCTGCACAAGCATTCGCACTTCTGCAAAGCGAAAATACAATCCCCAGTGGGCGGTGACAATGCGTTTGCACAACTGCTAAAAACTGCTAGCGAGCAACTCGGAATGACCCCCATAGTGCGTACACATTAGATGATATGCACAAATATATCCTTAATGATATCGATATATCGCATAGCATTAAAAATCTTGTTTAATGTATACCCACTTTGAGAATTAACTGACTACAATAAGTCACTACACATGAAATGAGTTTGCAGAAAAATACAACTGTATAAATTAAATCCTGCACATGGTCTGACACCTAGTGGTCATATATAAAACTAACACTCAGGTTAGTAAAAAAAAAAATTACAAATTTAGCAGTGGTTATTTAAAAATATGTGCAAATGTGTTTTACCTCTTGGCAACCCATGTGGATTGATTTAGTTCACCTTAAGAGTCCAAATATACCAATAGGAGAAGTGATTTTAATTTTGGGGAAGCAAAACAACTAAAATCCCACATTAATAGATATATTGTACGTTCCATTGAACGTCGATATATCTGTAGGGCATCGGTGCATGTGTACACCCGATATGTCCGTGAACATCATTCACAGACATACCAGGTCAGCCCTACAGCAAAACAGATGCGAACTAACTGTGGAGGACATGTACTAAGCAGTGATACAAGTGGAGAAGTGAGCCAGTGGAGAAGTTGCCCAAGGCAATCAATCAGCATTGATGTAACATTTCTAATTTGCATACTTTAAAAGTATACAGAGCAGCTGATTGGTTGCCATGGGCAACTTCTCCACTGGCTCCCTTCTCCACTTTTATCACTGCTTAGTACATGTCCCCCTTAATTTCCTACTTCTAAATTCATTACTAGAATCACTACTTACTTTAATCCTATTATTGGGCTTTTTGGGCCTTCGTTTGTGGGCATTGTTTTGTGTCCAGACCGGTGTCAGGTGGTGTGCATTTGCTGGGAAGGCAGGGAATGTGATGTTAGTGTATTAGAATGCTTAATATTTGTAGACACTCCCTTACTAACATGTGTAAGCCTGAATCTTCAGTGATGGTCCCTAGGACCAGGGGGATGCTGGGAAGTGAGTGGTACAGTGTGCAGTGTGCCTGGAGTTGGGGATTGAATAAAAAGCACAGCAGTGAACTCACATGTCTCTGTGTCCTGATGACTGGATTTACAAACATATGAACAAAACATGGTGTCAGAAGAATTTTAACTTGGACTGCTAGTGCTCTCGGAGTGTGAAACAATCTTGCAGCAGTCTGTAAGGCTGTGATACTCGGTGTCTGCAAAGCCTGCCGTGTGCTCCTCTCTTCAAACAATGAGTAACCATGGATATACTAGCTCCTCCAACCGGCATGCTGATGTCTGGTAACTTGTCTGAAAACTGGAAAAGATTTAAGCAAACGTTTAATATATATCTTGCTGCATGTGGAGCTGATGCACAGGCTGACAAAATGAAGGCATCCATTTTCCTCCATGTGATAGGAGAGGATATGCTGGACATTTATAATAGTTTTCAGTTTGATGAGGGGCAGAATATGGTGCTATCTTCTATAATGCAAAAGTTTGAAGATTACTTTGTGCCAAGGAAAAATGTGACATATGAAAGATATAAGTTTTTCACATGTAATCAGAAGTCTGTAGATGGATTTGATCAGTCTGTTACAGAGCTGCAATCACTCAGTAACACCTGTGAGTTTGGTGATTTAAAGGATTCACTGATTAGAGATCGTATTGTCTGTGGAATACCTGATAATGGACTCAGAGAGAGATTGCTGAGAGAGCAGGACCTAACACTAGAAAAGGCAGTGACTATTTGTAGATCTGCAGAAATAACTAGATTTCAAGCCAAAACATTACATAAGGAAGCTGGTGCTGCCCATGTAGTGCAGAAAACAGAGCCACGCAAACCTCCATTCTCAAGAATGAAGCAGTCTAAGCCACAGTCTAACAAGGAAATGTGTAGTAGATGTGGAAATGCTCACAATCCTAAAATGTGCCCTGCTTATGGTAAAACCTGCATGAAATGTGGTAGACTTAATCACTTTGCCAAATGCTGTAAAATGAAAAGTGAAACCAATGTGCATGCTATTAAGCAAACAGAGGAATTCTTTGTGGATTGCATTGAACTTTGCAGTGCAGATAAGAAAGAATGGATTGTCCCTTTAACTGTGAACGAGATTGTCATTCCCTTTAAGCTTGATACTGGCGCGCAGGTGAATTTAATATCGTTTCAAGACTATAAGACTATAAGACTTTTAGAGTAAAACCTAAAATTCATCCAGCCAAAGTGAAAGTTACAGGATACACTGGGGAGGAAATTCCTGTGAAAGGTACATGCTTAGTGACACTGAAATATAAGGGACAACAGTTTAAAACATCTCTACTGATTGTGGATAAAAATGTGCAACCGATTCTAGGATTAAGTTCCTGTGAGAAACTAAGCTTGCTAAAGAAAGTTTTTATGGTGACATCACAAGTAGAAGATGACTGCAAATTGATGTTTACAGAATACAGAGACTTGTTTGAAGGTCTAGGTTGTTTGCCTGGAGAGCATAAAATAAATATAGACACGCAAGTTTCTTCAGTGATACACCCCTGTAGAAAAGTGCCGTTTGCGCTGAGAGAAAAACTGAAACAAGATTTAAATCGCATGGAAGCCTTGGGTGTGATACAGAAAGTTGATGAGCCTACTGAATGGGTAAGCTCCTTAGTAACTGTTGAAAAGAAAAAATGGACAACTCAGAATATGTCTAGACCCCAGAGATTTAAACAAAGCTATTAAACGAGAACATTTCAAACTACCAACCAGAGATGAAATCATGCCGCAATTTTCGGGAGCAAAATGGTTCAGTAAATTGGACACATCTTCAGGATTCTGGCAAATGAAGCTAAATGAGGCCAGCTCAAAGCTTTGTACATTTAATACACCAGAAGGTCGATACAGATTTCTTCGACTACCATATGGAATATTGTCTGCTCCAGAAGTATATCCCAAAAAGATACACATGATTTTTGAACATATTCCAGGTGTTGAAACAATGATGGATGACATTATTGTCTGGGGATCTACAAAGGAAGAACATGATTCTAGATTGAGACAAGTAATGGAACTTGTCAAGAAAGTGAATCTAAAGCTAAACAAGGAAAAATGGGAATTTGGCGTGAATACACTTACCTTTATGGGCGACATGGTCTCGGATCAAGGTGTAAAACCAGACCCAAGGAAAATATCAGCCATAGTGAACATGGAACGTCCTAACAACAAAGACGACATCAGAAGATTCCTATGAATGATGACTTACTTAGGAAAGTTTATTTCTCAACTCTCTGAACGAACAGCCTCTCTTAGATGGTTGTTGGACAAAGATAACGAGTGGATGTGGTCACATGAACAAGAAGAAAGTTGGCAAAACTTGAAACAGATCATTACAGAGCAACCAGTGCTAAAATTCTTTGATCCTGCGAAAAGAATAAGAATTTCAGCAGATGCTTCACAATTTGGCCTAGGCTCAGTGCTGTTACAAGAACATGAGGATACATGGCAACCAGTAATCTATGCATCAAGAGCACTGACAAGTGCTGAAACAAGGTATGCTCAGATAGAAAAAGAACTTCTAGTTATCACATATGCATGTGAGCAATTTCATCAGTTTGTGTATGGTCAAACATTTACAGTGGAAACTGACCACAAGCCATTGATAGCTATCATGACTAAATCATTACATGACTGTCCCATGAGAATTCAACGAATGCTTATCAGACTACAGAAATATGATGTACACTTGCTGTACTGTCCTGGCAAATACATGTACATTGCTGATACACTTTCTCGTGCTGTGGACAAAAGTGAAGGTTCCAAAAGTCTGATGGATGAAGAGATAGAAGCCTATGTTAATTTGATCGTAGCTTCTCTACCAGTGTCTCTTGCAAGACAAGAACAGATTAGGAAATAAACTGAGACAATGAAAGTGTTACAAAATGATTTGGTGGGTGTGGAAGTGCCCACATCTTACCAAATAAAAGAAATTCCTATATTTGGAGCACTCTTTTGATGATTAAATATGTGAAAAAGATGAAAACTGTCTATAATTAAAACTTAGCTTTTATTTATCCAATACTCAACTAAAATAAAATAACAGGGGTATATTAGATGTATCAATTACTTATTCCCCTTTTATACAGTGGTAAAAATATGAATAATTCGCCCTCAGAGTTACAGTCTCACACTTGACCAGCTACCTGCAGGCAATTTTGACAAACAAGGCGCAATTATTGGGGATATAAACACCTGTGATTTTGTTCTAACTTGTGCCTATTAAGATAATATCAACTGTTTTCTAGCAACAGCAATGTTTTTCATTAGGAGCAGGTCTGTTTTGTGCAATCTCATTGCACAATAAAGGTTGTTTAATGATGCAGTGTTATTAACACAATTGTGATTTAGTCTATTACTGTGGGCCTTTTCATCTTATTTTCGGACTCTGGCTCAGACCCAAGTGGCGCATTTAGGACCCTGCAAGGCTCACAAGCATCAGGGCCCATCTAACACCACGTTGGGGTCTCTAGCCAGTGTGCCAGTTCTATCTTTTTTCCGTGACGCAGTCGACGGTCCTACTCTCATCTTTCCTCCGCTCATGGATGAGGTTAGACAGCAGATGGGACTAGCAGACTAGAGTGTCACTATTTAATTTTCTACTATCCACGCCAGCATAATCTTGTTTTTTCTTTACTTGCATTTGTTACACACCTGACAAACAACATTAATGTGTCAGTTTTTCATTCAAGATACAAATGAATCATTTTGGAGACAGAATGTTGCAGTAAAACTTAATTGTAACTATGTATTCTCTAACAGGCATGGATATTACTTTCTCTTTAACATGGAAGAGATGTTAAAACACAGATTTACTCTGTGAAATATGGGGAGAAGCTGATCTCACATGCACAGCAGTATTTTTCTGCAAGGTGTAATTTAATTATATCACCAATATCATCTCTGCTGCTCACAGGATATTTTTGATAGATTACTATCATTTTTTGTCATCAATTTCTGTGATTACTGCTGTTCATTGGATAAGTTTGATAGATTACTATCATTTTTCTTATCATCTATTGTTGAGCAAAATATACAAATAATTTTAAGATGATGATATTTGCTCTTTTTTGAATTATTCATATTTTTACCACTGTTTAAAAGGGGAATAAGTAATTGATACATCTAATATACCCCTGTTATTTTATTTTAGTTGAGTATTGGATAAATAAAAGCTAAGTTTTAATTATAGACAGTTTTCATCTTTTTCACATATTTAATCATCAAAAGAGTGCTCCAAATATAGGAATTTCTTTTATTTGGTAAGATGTGGGCACTTCCACACCCACCAAATCATTTTGTATCTGGTACACTATTCCTGGGAGCACCTCCAACGTCAGAATAGCTGCCCACCTGGGCTTGATATATTTTTTCTGTTTAGTTGGTTGTTTGAGATTTAGTCATTTAATTATAACCAGTCTGGTGCAGGGTAAACCAAGTTTTGCCACAATGAAAGTGTTGAAAGATATCATTCTGAAAGGTTGGCCAGCAGAAAAACATGCGTGCCCGCTGTCTATCCATGATTATTGGATGTACCGCAGTGACCTTACAGTTGTCGATGGTATTATTTACAAAGGCAATAGGTTTGTCATACCTGCACGACTAAGAAAAACTGTGCTGTGCAAGATACATGAAGGCCACTTAGGAGAAGAAAAATGTAAGCGGAGAGCGTGTGAAGTTATGTATTGGCCAAGAATGAACCAAGACATAGCACAGACTACAGCTACATGTGAATTATGTCTTACGTATAGACCGAAACAACAAGCGAGCCACTGAGTCCTCACGCAGTGCCAGAGAGACCGCACCAGAAAGTTGGCGCAGATTTGTTTGATTGTAATGGGAAAACGTACATTGTCGTGACTGATTATTACTCTAACTACCCTGAGGTGAAGACAGTACATACAACTACTAGTAAAGCTGTAATCAATTGCGTGAAGTCAATCTTTGCAAGGCATGGTGTTCTTATGGAAGTGTTCACTGACAATGGTCCTCAGTTTTCCAGTGCTGAATTTAGACAATTTGCTGATGAGTGGGAATTTGTCCATACTACGTCAAGTCCCCACTATCCACGCTCAAATGGGTTGGTGGAAAGTTCAGTAAAAACTGTAAAGAGTCTCATGAAAAAAGCTCAAGAAGGTAAAGAAGATTTCTACAAAAGTCTTTTAATCTACCGCAGTACACCTTTACACAATGGACTTTCTCCTGCACAAATGCTGATGGGAAGGAGGATTAGAGCAAATCTCCCGATACATGATGAACTGCTTAATACACATAACTCAGCGTTGGTCAGACTGAGTACGGAACGTCTACAGGCAAAACAGAAACTGTTCCATGACAGGCGAGCAAGAAGCTTATCTGATCTAAAATCGTGTGACCAAGTCCGTCTCAGAGATCACGAGAAAGGTATTTGGGTGCAGAAAGGTATTGTGCAAGCACAAGTAGCACCAAGATCTTATACTATACGTACAGAGCGTGGAACGGAAGTAAGACGGAAGTAAGAAGAAATCGGGTGGATTTAAGATCTCAACCTAACCATAATGAAGACAACATGACCGAAGAATACCCTTCATCTGACATGTATGATGATCCTGATAATGGTGAACAAACCACGATTCTAGAAAGGTCCAACATGGTCGATGAAACACAGACTGTGTATGAAAGACCCAAAAGGGAAATACGCAGACCTGAGAGACTCATTGAAACATGTTAGATGATGTTCTTAATATGACGTTGTTAATTGTTGCATTGAAGCATATAGGGCTTATCTTTAAAGAAAAGAGGATGTGATGTTAGTGTATTAGAATGCTTAATATTTGTAGACACTCCCTTACTAACATGTGTAAGCCTGAATCTTCAGTGATGGTCCCTAGGACCAGGAGGATGCTGGGAAGTGGGTGGTACAGTGTGCAGTGTGCCTGGAGTTGGGGATGGAATAAAAAGCACAGCAGTGAACTCACATGTCTCTGTGTCCTGATGACTGGATTTACAAACATATGAACAAAACAGGGAAGACTTCCAATATGCTGCATCTCCTAATGTGTGTCTCCCTCAAGTGGGTGTCAGCAATCAAATGCATGCTAGACACCGCATTCCAAGCTGATTGTGACATCACAGAACACGTATCATAGAACAGGCATGCTAGAGCATGGGTCTTCAACCTGTGGCCCTCCAGCTGCTGTGGAACTACACATCCCAGCATGCCCTGCCTCCTTTTTATCATACCTTAATAGCAAAACTGTGGCAGGGCATGCTTGGATGTGTAGTTTCACAGCAGCTGGAGGGCCACAGGTTAAAGACCCATGTGCTAGAGCCAAGCCACAGGTACATCGAATGCTAGCTACTGTAGCTGACTGATTAAATCCTTTTCCTTTTTTCCCCACAGCATTCCGATGTGGAAGGTTCCATTGAACCAGAGATCATTCCATTGAGAAGGATATGCTGCCTGGTTGACTGCACTGTGCAAATGAAATCACGGAGCCAGTCGGCTTTTGGGTGGCTCTGGTGACTGGGTGGTAGGGTGGGTGGTGTGTCGAAGGTGGAGCACATGCAATTGATTGTGCATCATCCAGCCAGTGAGAGAGAAAGCTCATGCAGGATTGTGGCTGCTTGTCAGTGGGTTATGTACCTTGCCAGATGTCAAATCTACATGGAGCAGCTGGAGGGGACAAGAGTAGGGTTGCAAAATCTAGATAGAAGAGCATATAAGGTGGTGCATTCTCCATGATTGTGTCAGCTTATGTTTTGGTGCACTGCGCTTTCCTCCACCCCATTTCGTCCTATGACTAAGTTTTAGGTTTTTGGTTAAGATCAAGTGTAGTCAAGATCTGAAAACAATCAATGTTCATCTTTGATGGCAATAGTAGTGGTATGATATTTGCTGCTTTTGAAAGCCAAAATCTGATATGTCCCCTACCTGGGGTGACATATATTAAATGGCTTTTTAGAAAAGGGAGATGGAAGAAGAGCTTTCAGTACCTGCAGGATCGGTGCATCTTTCCTATTCTATCCTCAAAAAATAGATTCAGTTGCATTTTCCAGTGTGATTTGGATGCGCCTTTGCAAATGTCTTACATCGACAAACTTTTTTAGTACTACAGTATTTTCCAAATAGGGTTACATTGTCACAACATTGTGTTCCCTAATTGCCTGATTTTTTTAAATGCAACAATTGATAAAGTCACCTGAAAACTACTCTGTGGAGTCTTATTTTGTTTCTACTTCTTATCTACATTTTATCCCCTAACTCTAATCAAGGCATTTTTAAATGTTGGGGGGCTACCAGGATGCGAGGCCTAACCAGTCCTCTGGTCTGAATTTGAATGTTCTTGCAAAATAACTGTGGAGGACATGTACTAAACAGTGATAAAAGTAGAGAAGTGAGCCAGTGGAGAATTTGCCCAAGGCAATCAATCAGCATTGATGTAACATTTCTAATTTGCATACATTAAAAGTATACAGAGCAGCTGATTAGTTGCCATGGGCAACTTCTCCACTGGCTCCCTTCTCCACTTTTATCACTGCTTAGTATATGTCTCTCTTAATTTCCTACTTCTAAATTCATTACTAGATTCACTACTTACTTTAATCCTATAATTGGGCTTTTTGGGCCTTCGTTTGTGGGCATTGTTTTGTGTCCAGACCGGTGTCAGGTGGTGTGCATTTGCTGGGAAGGCAGGGAAGACTTCCAATATGCTGCATCTCCTGATGTGTGTCTCCCTCAAGTGGCTGTCAGTAATCAAATGTATGCTAGACACCGCATTCCAAGCTGATTGTGACATCACAGAACACGTATCATAGAACAGGCATGCTAGAGCATGGGTCTTCAACCTGCGGCCCTCCAGCTGCTGTGAAACTACACATCCCAGCATGCCCTGCCTCAGTTTTAGCATACCTTAATAGCAAAACTGTGGCAGGTAATGCTGGGATGTTTAGTTTCACAGCAGCTGGAGGGCCACAGGTTGAAGACCCATGTGCTAGAGCCAAGCCACAGGTACATTGAATGCTAGCTACAGTAGCTGTCTGATTAAATCCTTTTTTTCCCACAGCATTCCGAAGCGGAAGGTTCCATGGAACCAGAGATTCTTCCATTGAGAAGGACATGCTGCCTGGTTGACTGCACTGTGCAAATGAAATCACAAAACCAGTCAGCTTGTGGGTGGCTCTGGTGACTGGATGGTTGGGTGGGTAGTGTCTCGGAGGTGGAGCACATGCAATTGATTGTGCATCATCCAGCCAGTGAGAGAGAAAGCTCACACAAGAGTGTGCCTGCTTGTCAGTGGGTTATGTACCTTGCCAGATGTCAAATCTACATGGAGCAGCTGGAGGGGACAAGAGTAGGGTTGCAAAATCTAGATAGAAGAGCATATAAGGTGGTGCATTCTCCATGATTGTGTCAGCTTATGTTTTGGTGCACTGCACTTTCCTCCACCCCATTTCGTCCTATGACTAAGTTTTAGGCTTTTTGGTTAAGATCAAGTGTAGTCAAGATCTGAAAACAATCAATGTTCATCTTTGATGGCAATAGTAGTGTATGATATTTGCTGCTTTTGAAAGCCAAAATCTGATATGTCCCCTACCTGGGAGGCCATATATTAAATGGCTTTTTAGAAAAGGGAGATGGAAGAAGAGCTTTCAGTACCTGCAGGATCGGTGCATCTTTCCTATTCTATCCTCCAAAAATAGATTCAGTTGCATTTTCCAGGGTGTTTTGGATGCACCTTTGCAAATGTCTTACATCGACAAACTTATTTAGTACTACAGTATTTTCCACATAGGGTTACAATGTCACAACATTGCATTCCCTAATTGCTTGATTTTTTTTAAATGCAACAATTGATAAAGACACCTGAAAACTACTCTGTGGAGTATTATTTTGTGTCTACTTCTTATCTACATTTTATCCCCTACCTCTAATCAAGGCATTTTTAAATGCTGGGGGGCTACCAGGATGCGAGGCCTTACCAGTCCTGTGGTCTGAATTTGAATGTTCTTCCAAACTATCTTTGGAGGACATGTACTAAGCAGTGATAAAAATGGAGACGTGAGCCAGTGGAGAAGTTGCCCAAGGCAATCAATCAGCATTGATGTAACATTTCTATTTTGCATACTTTAAAGGTATACAGAGCAGCTGATTGGTTGCCATGGGCAACTTCTCCACTGGCTCCCTTCTCCACTTTTATCACTGCTTAGTACATGTCTCCCTTAATTTCCTATTTCTAAATTCACTACTAGATTCACTACTTACTTTAATCCTATAATTGGGCTTTTTGGGCCTTCGTTTGTGGGCATTGTTTTGTATCCAGACCGGTGTCAGGTGGTGTGCATTTGCAGGGAAGGCAGGGAAGACTTCTAATATGCTGCATCTCCTGATGTGTGTCTCCCTCAAGTGGCTGTTAGCAATCAAATGCATGCTAGACACCCCATTCCAAGCTGATTGTGACATCACAGAACACGCATCATTGAACAGGCATGCTAGAGCATGGGTCTTCAACCTGTGGCCCTCCAGCTGCTGTGGAACTACACATCCCAGCATGCCCTGCCTCAGTTTTATCATATCTTAATAGAAAAACTGTGGGAGGGTATGCTGGGATGTGTAGTTTCACAGCAGCTGGAGGGCCACAGGTTGAAGACCCATGTGCTAGAGCCAAGCCACAGGTACATCGAATGCTAGCTACAGTAGCTGCCTGATTAAATCCTTTTTTTCCCCACAGCATTCCGATGCAGAAGGTTCCATTGAACCAGAGATCATTCCATTGAGAAGGACATGCTGCCTGGTTGATTGCACTGTGCAAATAAAATCACGGAGCCAGTCGGCTTTTGGGTGGCTCTGGTGACTGGGTGGTAGGGTGGGTGGTGTGTCGGAAGTG
Source organism: Pseudophryne corroboree (assembly GCF_028390025.1). Lineage (NCBI taxonomy): Eukaryota > Metazoa > Chordata > Amphibia > Anura > Myobatrachidae > Pseudophryne > Pseudophryne corroboree. Next base: position 292,913,964 of record NC_086451.1, read on the forward strand.
GAGCACATGCAATTGATTGTGCATCATCCAGCCAGTGAGAGAGAAAGCTCATACAGGATTGTGAATGCTTGTCAGTGGGTTATGTACCTTGCCAGACGTCAAATCTACATGGAGCAGCTGGAGGGAACAATAGTAGGGTTGCAAAATCTAGATAGAAGAGCATATAAGGTGGTGCATTCTCCATGATTGTGTCAGCTTATGTTTTGGTGCACTGCGCTTTCCTTCACCCCATTTCAGCCTATGACTAAGTTTTAGGCTTTTTGGTTAAGATCAAGTGTAGTCAAGATCTGAAAACAATCAATGTTCATCTTTGATGGCAATAGTAGTGGTATGATATTTGCTGCTTTTGAAGGACAAAATCTGATATGTCCCCTACCTGGGGGGCCATATATTAAATGGCTTTTTAGAAAAGGGAGATGGAAGAAGAGCTTTCAGTACCTGCAGGATCGGTGCATCTTTCCTATACTATCCTCCAAAAATAGATTCAGTTGCATTTTCCAGTGTGTTTTGGATGCGCCTTTGCAAATGTCTTACATCAACAAACTTATTTAGTACTACAGTATTTTCCAAATAGGGTTACATTGTCACAACATTGCGTTCCCTAATTGCTTGATTTTTTTAAATGCAACAATTGATAAAGATACCTGAAAACTACTCTGTGGAGTCTTATTTTGTGTCTACTTCTTATCTACATTTAATCCGCTACCTCTAATCAAGCATTTTTAAATGTTGGGGGGCTACCAGGATGCGAGGCCTAACCAGTCCTCTGGTCTGAACTAACTGTGGAGGACATGTACTAAGCAGTGATAAAAGTGGAGACGTGAGCCAGTGGAGAAGTTGCCCAAGGCAATCAATCAGCATTGATGTAATTTTTCTAATTTGCATACTTTAAAAGTATACAGAGCAGCTGATTAGTTGCCATGGGCAACTTCTCCACTTGCTTCTGTTAAATCTGTTACTTATATTTCAATAAGAGTATTTAATGTAACCAGGACACAGGGAGTGTTGCATGCAGTGGCGGTTCTTGCCACGGGCAAGCGGTACTTTTGCCCGGGGCGCCGCCTTCCGGAGGGCGCCGGCGCCATCCGGAGGGCGCCGGACCAGTGCAAGATCCGCCACTGTGCCCCCCGCAGTGCCCTGCTGTGCCCCCCCGCTTTGAAGGGAACTAGACGCGTAGCGTCTAGTTTCCCTTCATTGAGAGGACCTTAGTTGTGCAGTGCGCGATGACGTCATCGCGCACCGCACAGCAAAGGTCCTCTCCATGAAGGGAAACTAGACGCTACGGTCTAGTTTCCCTTCGTCTAGAGGACCTTTGCTGTGCGATGCGCGATGACATCATCGCGCACCGCACAGCATAGTGGCACAGACACTAGGGGTCAGAATTGACCTCTAGTGTCTATGCTGTTCTATGGGAGAGACGTAATAACGTCTCTCCCATAGATCGAAGAGAGGAGAGGAGAAGAGCGGCGCCGCCAGCGGAGGGGGTCTGGATCAGGAACGGGGATGGTAAGTATACTTTTTATTTATTTTTCTTTTTCTTTCAGCGCGTTGACCACGCCCCCAATTGAAGCCACGCCCCCATATTTTGCCCGGGGCGCCACAAATCTTAGAACCGGCCCTGGTTGCATGCTTCTTTACTGGAGAAGAACAGGAAACTAAAGAGCACAGAAACAGATTCATACACCATCTAATACAAATACAAAATAAGATCCGTTGTAACCTTACACCAGAACACATATACAGCAATGGGAACTATGGGGGTCATTCCGAGTTGTTCGCTCGTTGCCGATTTTCGCTATATTGCGATTAGTCGCTTACTGCGCATGCGCAAGGTTCGCAGAGCGCATGCGCTTAGTTATTTTACACAAAAGTTAGGTATTTTAATCACGGCATAGCGAGGATTTTTCATCGTTCTGGTGATCGTACTGTGATTGACCGGAAGTGGGTGTTTCTGGGCGGAAACTGGCCGTTTTCTGGGCGTGTGTGAAAAAACGCTGGCGTTTCTGGGAAAAAAGGCGGGAGTGTCTGGGCGAACGCTGGGTGTATTTGTGACGTCAAACCAGGAACGAAACTGACTGAACTGATCGCAATGGCTGAGTAAGTCTGGAGCTATTTAGAAACTGCTAAGAAATTTCTATTCGCAATTCTGCTAATCTTTCGTTCGCAATTCTGCTAAGCTAAGATACACTCCCAGAGGGCGGCGGCTTAGCGTGTGCAATGCTGCTAAAAGCAGCTAGCGAGCGAACAACTCGGAATGAGGGCCCATATACACCACACTCCTCCCAACTTAGATAAATGCAGACATGAAAATGTTAGCACTAAGCAATGTATATGTTACCCCAGAAGGCTACAAATCAAGCCTTTGAGATGCCTTACGAACTCTGTCTGGATACCGATGTTTAACTCCCAGAGTGACTGGCTGCTCCACAGAAATCACACTTGAAGGTTCAGGATCAGTTGTTGCTAAGGGAACCTCATGCTCAGGTGACTCCATAACAGGTTTGGGAACAGTCTCTGTATCTGACCCAGAGGGGTACATTTCCTCCACAGTGTCAGGAACAGTCTCTGTATCAGTTCCAGAGGGGTATACATAAATCCCCACATCACTGGCTTGACTATGTCCAGCTGTCGATGTACAGTCAGTTTGCCTCCCAGCCTCAATGATTTGATCAATGTGGCGACGCCACAATTCTCCTCCAACTTCAATCACGTACATCAGAGGGCCGGATTTGGAAGAAACTATTCCCGGTTGCCATTTGTCTCCTCTATAATCACGGACCAGAACCTCTTGCTCAATGTGAAAGAACCGAGTAGGTTTCTGATAAACTGATTAAAACTGTTTGTTATGTACCTTCCGCCTTACATACGGTTTTATCAAGTCCCACTGAGACCGTAAGTTCCGTTGAATAGTGGAGTGCTCAGTCCTACGATATATAAACAAGAAGTTGTCAATCTTGTGTTGCAAAGGTAGATGTTCATGGTGCATGGACTTGATAGCTTTTTTGAATGTTTGGACAAATCTCTCAGCCAAACCGTTAGTGGCTGGATGGTGTGGAGCTGATGTAAAATGTTTAATTCCATTGTCTTGCATGAACTTTTTGAATTCCATGGACACAAACTGTGGTCCATTGTCACTGCACACTTGCTCCGGTAGACCATTTCTAGCAAAGATGGTTCGCAGCACAGCAATTGCTTTCTCAGAAGTAGTGGATTTCATCTTTATTACCTCTGGCCATTTTGAATGAGCGTCCACTGCAATAATAAAAATACAATCCATGAATGGACCAGCAAAGTCAATATGTACCCGCTGCCATGGAGATGAAGGCCATTCCCAGGGGTGTAACGGGGCTAAAGGTGATGCATTTTGAACTCTTTGACATCCTTCACACCCTTTGTCAAAGTTTCAATTTGACCATCGATTCCTGGCCACCACACATAGCTTCCAGCAAGATTCTTCATTTTTACTGTGCCTAGATGACCCTCATGCAAATTTTCCAAAACTCTGTTTCGCAGTTTAGGTGGTATTACCACTCGTGACCCACACAATAGAGTTCCTTGACAGACAGAAAGCTGATCTCTCCTGCTTGAAAACCCGTAATATTGAGTATCGCCATGTTTAGGCCAACCTTTGAGAGTTAAGTCCATTACTTTTGATAGTACCGGGTCTTTCCTTGTTTCCCGATTGATCGTGGCATTGGTAATAGGTAGCTGTTCCATCAACATATTGTGATACACTACCAGGGGGTCTCCATCACTGTCCTCCTCACTTTGGGGCAAGGGAGAACGTGACAGACCATCAACGTTGCCATGTAGTTTTGTTCCTTTAAACTCGATGTCATATATATGAGCACCCAGGAATAATGACCAACGTTGAAGCTGAGCTGCAATCATGGCTGGGACTCCCTTGTGGGGGTTAAAAATTGATACCAGTCGTTGATGATCCGTAATTAATGTAAACCTTTGCCCATACAAAAATTGATGACATTTCTTCACTCCCCATACTAAACTTAAGGCCTCTCGGTCAATTTGCGCATAATTCTTCTCTGCCACTGTCAAAGACCGTGAAGCAAACGCTATTGGCTTCTCGCTACCATCTCTCAGTTGATGTGATAACACTGCTCCAATGCCGTACGGTGACGCATCACACGCCAGCCTGATGGGTAGTTTCGGATCAAAATGAGTAAGGACTTTATCAGATGTAATCAATCTTTTTGTTTCTGAGAATGCTTTCTCACAGTCTTTTGTCCACTTCCATTGTGCATTTTTCTGTAGTAGGGCATTTAGTGGGTGTATTACTGTGGAGAGGTCTGGTAAGAACTTGTGATAATAATTCACTTGGCCCAGGTAAGATCTCAGTTGTGACACAGACTGTTGCTGGGATGCTTGTAGTACTGCCTCAATTTTATCATTTGATTTGTGCAGGCCTTCTCTATCAATCACATGTCCACAATAGGAAATGCTTTCTTGGAAAAATGCACATTTATCTTTATTTACTCTGAGTCCATATTCCCGTAGTCGGGTTAATACTTTTTCCAAATTATTTAAATGGTCCACATCATCTTTGCCTGTTACAATTATATCATCCAGGTAACATTGCGTACCTGGTATTCCTTGTAGGACTTGATCCATTGCTCTCTGCCATAATGCTGGGGCAGAAGAAAGTCCAAACACCAGACGGTTATATTGTAATAAACCTTTGTGAGTATTGATGGTTAAATATTTCTTAGATTCCTTCCTTCATTTCCATTTGCAAGTACCTTGAGCTAGGTCAATTTTGGAGAAGCGGTCACCCCCTGAGAGAGCTGAAAAGATGCCCTCTATTTTAGGCAAAGGATACTGCACAGTCCTTAGTACTGGATTTATTATCATTTTGAAATCTCCGCAAATACGGATAGTTCCCACTTTGTCTTTCTTTACTATCGGAACTATGGGCGTAGCCCATTCACTCCATTCCACTGGGGAGAGTATACCAGAGTCTTCCAGTTTCCGTAGTTCCTCCTCAACCGCTGGTCGGATGGCATAAGGTGCTGTGCGAGCTTTACAAAACTTTGGAACGGCATGTGGATCCAACTCTATACTGGCCTTAATGTCCTTTAATGTGCCTATCCCTGGTTGGAAAATGGGTTGTGCGGCAGCTAACAATTTAGAAAGTTCCTTAATAGTTGCGTCATTGTTGGATACATCAGATGCAGTAGATTGTAGCCTGTGAATGGAATGCCAGTCAAGTTGGATTTTCCTTATCCATTCGCGGCCCAATAATGCCGGTCCACCATGTGGAAGTATGTACAAGTACAGCTTATGGGCATTGCCTTTGTACTTCACATAAACTTTTATTTTTCCCAGTTGGGACACCAGTTCACCCGTATATGTGCGGAGTGTTACGGATGTTTTCTTTAAAGGAATAGCAGCAAACAGATGTTTGTAATCACTTTCATTTAGCATTGACAGAGCAGAGCCTGTGTCTAATTCCATTTTTAAGTCAATACCTGCTACTTCCAAAGTGACCCAAATCACTTGACGCTCTTTTGCCGTCATAGAGTGCATCTCTAGGCTGCATAACCCTTTTTCTGTACCAGTACTATCAGTAGAGTCTGATTCATTGTTGGCTACTTTATGCACCTGGGATGTTGTATATTTTCTCCCGGGAACTTTTAATACTTGCGAGCGGTTTGGTGTTTTCCCTGACTGGCACATCCTTTCAATATGTCCTCTTTTCTTACATTTTCTACACACTTTGTCTTTAAACCAGCACTGACTGACATCATGTGAGGACTTCCCACAGCAAACACAGGACTGTCTCTGATACCAATTAACTGGATTGGGAGTACATTCTGGTGCCTTTTGCTGCAATTCTGATGCATCCCTGGTTGCAGTCTCCAGTGAAATAGCTATGGCCAGTGCTCGCTCAAAAGTCAGGTCAGGCTCAGCCAGCAATTTCTTTTGTGTACTTGCACTTTTCATCCCACAAACTAAACGGTCTCTTAGAGCATCTGATAACCCTGCTCCAAATGCACAGTGTTCAGATAACTTCCTCAGCTCTGCAATGTATTTAGAAATACTTTCACTTTCAGATTGATTCCTTCTGTGTAACCTGAATCTTTCAGCAATCACTAATGGTTTAGGGTTTAAGTCATACTTGCCTACCTGACCCTCTCCATGAGGGAGAAAATGCTCTGTTCCTGGACTTTCCTGGTAATGTATGATTGCCATCACCTGTGGTGAGCTAGTTAATTGATAAGAAAGGTGTTTCACCACAGGTAATGGCAATCATACATTACCAGGAAAGTCCAGGAACAGAGTATTTTCTCCCTCATGGAGAGGGTCAGGTAGGCAAGTATGGTTTAAGTGCTTTTGTAAAATGGCCACAATGTCAGTAAAGGACTTGTAGGCTGGCTTCTCAGGTGCTATTAAACTCCTCAGCAGACTGTATGTTTGGGCACCCATTACACTGAGTAATACTGGAACCTTCCTGTCTGCTTGCACTTCGTTAACAACACAATACAACTCCACTCTCTCAATATATGTAACCCAGTCCTCTATAGTAACATCAAATGCAGCTAATGTGCCAATATATCCTGACATTTATTTTTCTTTATACTTAGGGGTCCATGTACTAAACGGAGATAAGCCTCCACAACGAAAAATTAAGTGAAAATGCTTGTACATATCGCTTCTCTGCATGTACTAAAGCATTTTCACTGCCTGTTATCTGCCTGTGCTAAGTACTGTGCCTAATATTGCACTGCCATAGGCTACTATGGCGGCGATATTCCCCTCTGCTATTACTAAAACCTCTGATGGCTCACCGCTGCCCCTTTCCTCCTGTGCCCGCTTCGTCATGTTTAGCTGCCGTTAACAGCCCTCCCTGCAGCACATAGCCGTTATCTGCTGACCTGCAGTGTTCGTTTTTTGTTTTCTGATTAAAGTTTTTCTTGTTTGTAAAAAAAAATCCTGCTGGAGCAGGTCAGCTGACGTCACGTGCTTCACTCTGTGTCCTCGAGGTAGGCTGCCGCAGCTGTGCAGTGTGTTCCTGGATCCTGGATTGTTTATGTATTTGAGTTCTCTCTTGTTTAGCCCTGGTCAGGATACTCAGTGTAAATTGTGAGTTTTTATTTAATAAAGGCTTTGACTTACTGTGACTGTGCCTGTTGTGTGGGTGTGCTCTGGGGGATGTCTTTGTGTTGGCAGCAGCAGAACCATCTGTAGACATGACAGGATGATGACCTCTTGTCAGCTATATATCTTTACTATTGTGCTGCAGTGTCAGTAAAGGGGTTTCTGTCATTGCACCACACCAAGACCACATACATCAGACAGGTCTGACTACTGCTACATATATCTTCAGAAAAAGTTTAATTATATGTCCTTTCTCTTGTCTCATGTCACCTACATCTCCCAAACCCACATATCTCTCTTTCCCTACTCCCCTTCTCTCTCCCTCTAGGTATACCTCTTCGGTAGATGCTAGAATCAAGTGGGCTAAGGGACCTTTTCCGTAAGGGGGAGGAGTTATGACACAAGGGGGAGGAGCTAGGCCAGCGGGATAGTTCCTCTACTATCCACGCCACCAACTATTACCTTTAGTAATCAGGTGGCGAGTGAAGTGAGCCCGCGAGGGTACTTTTCGGGTACCCTGTTCACCTGTAGCTCCTCCCCCTGGTGAAGTGTCTCCTCCCCTAGATACGTCAGAAGGTCCCTTCTCCCACTCCGAAATAGAATCAACCATACCTCTTCCCATAACCCCTGTTACACTGTTTGCTCCCCTCTGTCTTTCTGCCTTGTGAGCGTTCACCACGCTGCCTGCACTTTGTCAGCCGGCATCCCACTGCCTGTAATCAGACCAGTGGGATGCTGGACGCTGGGCTCCTGATCCCAACTCCTACCCACCCCCCATCTCTTTCTCTTTCACTCCCCCTTAATGTTTCCTTTCAAATCCTAATTGGCCATACACACTGGTAGATACGCCACCGAGCTGCCCGACGGCGGATACAGCTGACGGGCGACCCGGTGACGGGGCAGTGAAGTTTCTTCACTCCCCACGTCACCCGGCTCCATAGCATTGCATGCTAATATGGACGAGATTGTCCATATTGGCCTGCATGCATAAGCGACGGGGCACCAACGATTAACGAGCGCGGGGCCGCACATCGTTCTTCGTTGGTGCCTACACACTGCACGATATGAACGAGTTCTCGTTCATTAATGAATGAGAACGTTCATATCGTGCATTTTATCTGCCAGTGTGTAGGGCCCTTATGTCCCCATGTCTCTCTCAATCCCCAACCACCAAGTCTTTTGTACTTTTAGCCTACATGGGGATCATTCCGAGTTGTTCACTAGCTGCCGTTGTTTACAGCGCAGCGATCAGGCTAAAAATCTGCATTTCTGCGCATGCGTATGGGCCGCAGTGCGCACGCGCGAAGTACTTTCACACAAAACGATGCATTTTTACACAAGGTCGAGCGACGCTTTTCAGTCGCCCTGCTGATCGGTGAGTGATTGATAGGAAGTGGGTGTTTCTGGGTGGTAACTGAGCATTTTCCGGGAGTGTGCTAAAAAACGCAGGCGTGCCTGGGGAAACGGGGGAGTGACTGGAGAAACGGGGGAGTGGCTGGCCGAACGCAGGGCATGTTTGTGACGTCAAAGCAGGAACTAAATAGACTGAAAATTATCACAAGGTAGGAGTAGGTCTGCAGCTACTCAGAAACTGCTTGAAAATATTTTTGCATCAGCGCTGCGATCCTTTCGTTCGCACTTCTGCTAAGCTAAGATACACTCCCAGAGGGCGGCGGCTTAGTGTGTGCACTGCTGCTAAAAGCAGCTAGCAAGCGAACAACTCGGAATGACCACCCATGTCTCTCGGTCCTGCTTCCCTACCAGCCTGTCTCTCAAAGTCTTTTTTACTACAGGTATATCTTTATCCTCTCCCTCTGTATCTCTCATACTCTTTTTCCCTACAGGATAACCTTTATCCTCACCCTCGGTGTCTCTCTTTCTTACCCCCTACAGGTTTATCTTTCTCCCCACCCTCTGTCTCTCTCTACCCCTTTGGCTCTCTCCCTACACCTCTATATCTGTCTCCTTATGCCCCATGTGTCTCTCTCCCAACCAGTGGCGTGCGGTGAGGTCAGTGGCTGGTGAGGCACTACAGCCATAATGTCTGCCGAATCCTGCCGATGACCCCTACCGCCACCGAGCCAATGCCCGCTACTGCCCCTGAGTCGATGCCCGCTGCCACCGCCACCGGCTTACAAACTCGGCCACCATAAACTGACCCATCCCTCCGCCACTAATTTGCATCTCACTCCGATGCCGCCAATGCCCGCTGCCTGCCTGCTCATCATACTTGTGATATATTGTACATTTTTATAGAAAAAAAATGAGTGTTTGGTACTGGGAAGGGAGTGGGAGGAGGACATGAGTGCAATTCTGTTGTCCAGGGCTTCCATTAACTTAATGGAGAAGGGTCTGAATGGGTTAAAAAATGTAAAAAAAAAAATGCGTGAGGTCCCCCCTCCTAAGTATAACCAGCCTCGGGCTCTTTGAGCCGGTCCTGGTTGTTTAAATACTGGGAAAAAATTGGACAGGGGTTCCCCGTATTTAGACAACCAGCACAGGGCTCTTAGTCCGGTACTGGTTCCAAAAATACGGGGGACAAAAGATGTATGGGTACCCCGTATTTTTAAAACCAGCACCGGGCTCCACTAGCCAGGGACATAATGCCACAGCCGGGGGACACATTTATGTAGGTCCCTGCGGCTGTGGCATTACCCCCCCAACTAGTCACCCCTGGCCGGGGTTCCCTGGAGGAGTGGGGATCCCTTAAATCAAGGGGTCCCCCCCTCCTGCAGGTACCCAAGGGCCAGTGGTGAAGCCCGAGGCTGTCCCCAGCACCCCTGGGCGGTGGGTGCCGGGCTGATAGCCATAAGTGTGTAAAAAAATATTGTTTTTTGTTGTGGAACTATAAGGCCCAGCAAGCCTCCCCCGCTTGCTGGTACTTGGAGAACCTCAAGTACCAGCATGTGGGGTAATAACGGGCCCGCTGGTACCTGTAGTTCTACAACAACAAAAAATACCCAAATAAAAACACAACACACACACCGTCAAAGTAAAAATTTATTAAAACACACTTACACACTCACACATACTTACCTACATCCAACGCTGAGATTCACGTCCACTTGTCCAGTAGAATCCAATAGGGGTACCTGTAAAAATGAGAGATTACTTACCTACATCCCACGCCGGTCACGTCCACTTGTCCAGTAGAATCCAATAGGGCCGGTACCTGTAAAAATGAACATTAAACTTACAAACGAAGTAATCCACAGGCGAGAGGGGAGAGCGAGAGAGAGAGAGAGAAATTAATGAATATTATGCACTCACTGACGCGGGAAGACGTTAGCACAGACAGGGGAGAGTGCTGCTGCTGGCTGGGAGGATGGAGCAGGCGCCCCCAGTAGTTGTGACCCCTCTAGCTGTGCCCCCAGTAGCAGTGCCTGAGTAGTTGTGCCCGCTGTCGCTGTGCCCCGAGTAGTTGTGACCCCTGTAGCTGTGCCCCCAGTAGCTGTGCCCCCAGTAGTTGTGACCCCTGTAATTGTGCCCCCCCCCCCGGTTGCTGTGCCCCCAGGCGCTGTGCCCCGAGTAGCAGTGCCCCGAGTAGCAGTGCTCCCAGTTGCTGTGCCCCTTGTAGCAGTGCCCCAGTCGCTGTGCCCCGACAAGCAGTGCCCCCAGTTGCTGTGCCCCCTGTAGTTGTGCCCCTTGTGGCTGAGCCCCCAGTAGTTGTGACCCCTGTAATTGTGCCCCCAGTCGCTGTGCCCCGAGTAGCAGTGCCCGAGTAGCAGTGCCCCCAGTCGCTGTGCCCCCTGTAGCTGTGCACCTTGTAGCAGTGCCCCTGTAGTTGTGCCCCCAGTCTCAGTGCCCCGAGTAGCAGTGCTCCCAGTTGCTGTGCCCCGTCGCTGTGCCCCTTGTAGCAGTGCCCCAGTCGCTGTGCCCCGAGAAGCAGTGCCCCCAGTAGCTGTGCCCCCTGTAGTTGTGCCCCTTGTGGCTGTGCCCCCAGTAGTTGTGACCCCTGTAATTGTGCCCCCAGTCGCTGTGCCCCGAGTAGCAGTGCCCCCAGTCGCTGTGCCCCCTGTAGCTGTGCTCCTTGTAGCAGTGCCCCTGTAGTTGTGCCCCCAGTCTCAGTGCCCCGAGTAGCAGTGCTCCCAGTTGCTGTGCCCCGTCGCTGTGCCCCTTGTAGCAGTGCTCCAGTCGCTGTGCCCCCAGTCGCTGTGCCCCGAGAAGCAGTGCCCCCAGTTGCTGTACCCCCTGTAGTTGTGCCCCTTGTGGCTGTGCCCCCAGTAGTTGTGACCCCTGTAATTGTGCCCCCAGTCGCTGTGCCCCGAGTAGCAGTGCCCGAGTAGCAGTGCCCCCAGTCGCTGTGCCCCCTGTAGCTGTGCTCCTTGTAGCAGTGCCCCTGTAGTTGTGCCCCCAGTCTCAGTGCCCCGAGTAGCAGTGCTCTCAGTTGCTGTGCCCCGTCGCTGTGCCCCTTGTAGCAGTGCCTCTGTAGTTGTGCCCCCAGTCGCTGTGCCCCGAGTAGCAGTGCCCCCAGTCGCTGTGCCCCCTGTAGCTGTGCTCCTTGTAGCAGTGCCCCTGTAGTTGTGCCCCCAGTCTCAGTGCCCCGAGTAGCAGTGCCCCGAGTAGCAGTGCTCCCAGTTGCTGTGCCCCGTCGCTGTGCCCCTTGTAGCAGTGCCCCTGTAGTTGTGCCCCCAGTCGCTGTGCCCCGAGAAGCAGTGCCCCCAGTCGCTGTGCCCCCTGTAGTTGTGCCCCCAGTAGTTGTGACGCCTGTAATTGTGTCCCCAGTCGCTGTGCCCCGAGTAGCAGTGCCCGAGTAGCAGTGCCCCCAGTCGCTGTGACCCCTGTAGCTGTGCTCCTTGTAGCAGTGCCCCTGTAGTTGTGCCCCCAGTCTCAGTGCCCCGAGTAGCAGTGCCCCCAGTCGCTGTGCCCCCTGTAGCTGTGCCCCCTGTAGTTGTGCCCCCAGTCACTGTGCCCCTTATAGTTGTGCCCCCAGTTGCTGTGCCCCTTGTAGTTGTGCCCCCAGTCGCTATGCCCCCTGTAGTTGTGCCCCCAGTCACTGTGCCCCTTGTAGCTCTGCCCCCAATAGCTATGCCCCCAGTCACTGTGCCCCTTGTAGTTATCCCCCAGTCGCTGTGCCCCTTGTAGTTTTGCCCCAAGTCGCTGTGCCCCCTGTAGTTGTGCCCCAAGTCACTGTGCCCCTTGTAGCAGTACCCCTTGTGGCTGTGCCCCAAAGCCCAAACACATTAAAAAAAAAAAAAAACACACACACATACTTACCGCTCCTGCAGCGCTGCCTCCGTCTCCGTCCGCCGGCTCCTCTCTACTATAGGTGAGACGTCATGACTCATGATGTCTCTCCCATAGTAGCGCCGCTCAGACACCAGGGGTCAATTATGACCTCTAGTGTCAGTCAGCGGCGCTGGCTGCAGTGGGCGCCCACACAGCCCACGGCGCCTGCTACAGCCAGGAAGGGGGATCGCTAGTGATTGGACAGCGGATCCAGCACTGGATCCGCTGGTCCAATCACATCTGGGGGACTGACAGGGGCGTGCATTCATCGGGGCTGAATGCACGCCCCTGTCATTGCAGCACCAGTAAAGGTGCCGCTTCCCCATGCATCTTCAATGGGCTTTCACAGCCCATTGCTGCGCCCTGCCCCCTGCCCGCCCCCCGCTGCCCAGACTGTAATGGTATCAGCGGGAGGCACCTCTCCCGCTGCCTCAACCCAAGGATGCAGCACAGTGACAGTGGACAATGGTTAAAATAATAGAAGATATTTATACCAGACGCTGTGTCATAAATATCTTCTTTTTATTATTTTAAACATTATGACGGGAGGCACTGCCTCCCCTGACTGCACGTCCCTGGTTTTGAGCTGCCCGCTAATTGCAGTAAACTCCAGCACTATAGGAAATTCATATTGCTTACATGACTACACAATTTTATATATATATATATATATATATATATATATCTGACGTCCTAGTGGATGCTGGGGACTCCGTAAGGACCATGGGGAATAGACGGGCTCCGCAGGAGACTGGGCACTCTTAAAGAAAGATTAGGTACTATCTGGTGTGCACTGGCTCCTCCCACTATGACCCTCCTCCAGACCTCAGTTAGAATCTGTGCCCGGCCAGAGCTGGAGGCACCTAGTGGGCTCTCCTGAGCCTGCTAGAAAAGAAAGTATTTGTTAGGTTTTTTATTTTCAGTGAGATCTGCTGGCAACAGACTCACTGCTACGAGGGACTGAGGGGAGAGAAGCCAATGTACCTGCTTGCAGCTAGGTTGCGCTTCTTAGGCTACTGGACACCATTAGCTCCAGAGGGATCGAACACAGGCACCTGTCCTCGGTCGTCCGTTCCCGGAGCCGCGCCGCCGTCCCCCTCGCAGAGCCAGAAGCACTGAAGTCCAGGATAGAAGATCAAAACGGGCGGCAAGAAGACCCTGTCTTCATTTTAAGGTAGCGCACAGCACCGCAGCTGTGCGCCATTGCTCCCACCGCACACCACACACTCCGGTCACTGTAGGGTGCAGGGCGCTGGGGGGGAGCGCCCTGGGCAGCAATTACATTACCTTTGGGCAAAAATATAACATATATACAGTCCTAGACTGTATATATGTAAAACCCCCGCCATTTTCAATATCTGAGAACGGGACAGAAGCCCGCCGCTGAGTGGGCGGAGCTTCTTCCTCAGCACTAACCAGCGCCATTTTTTCTTCACAGCTCCGCTGGAAGAGGCTCCCCAGGCTCTCCCCTGCAGTATACAAGGTACAACAAGGGAAAAAAGAGAGGGGGGGCACTTAAATTTAGGCGCATATTTACAGTATCAGCAGCTAAGGGGAAAAACACAGTTATAGTGTAAATCCCTGGGTTAATTAGCGCTGTGGTGTGTGCTGGCATACTCTCTCTCTGTCTCCCAAAAAGCCCTTGTGGGGTCCTGTCCTCAATTAGAGCATTCCCTGTGTGTTTGCGGTGTGTCGGTACGTCAGTCGACATGTTTGATGAGGAGGGATACGTGGAAGCGGAGCAAGTGCAGATGGATGTGGTGTCGCTGACAGCGGTGTCGACACCGGACTGGATGGATATGTGGAAGGTGTTAAATGAGAATGTTAACTCTTTGCATAAGAGGTTAGACAAAGCTGAAGCCTTGGGACAGTCAGAGTCTCAACCGGTGCCTGATCCCACAGCTCAGGGACCTTCAGGCGCTCACAATCGGCCGCTATCCCAGTTAGTCGATACAGATGCCGACACGGAGTCTGACTCCAGTGTCGACGAGGAGGAGGTGAGATTACAGCCTAAAATGGTTAAGGCCATACGTTACATGATAATTGCAATGAAGGATGTTTTGCACATTTCAGAGGAAACCCATGTCGCTGACAAGAGGGTTCATATGTATGGGGAGAAAAATCAAGAAGTCACTTTTCCCCCGTCACATGAACTGAATGAGTTATGTGAGAAAGCCTGGGAGATTTCCAAGAGATTGCTGATGGCGTACCCCTTCCCGCCAAAAGACAGCCTGCGTTGGGAGTCGTCCCCCAAGGTAGACAAGGCGTTGACGCGCTTGTCTAAAAAGGTGGCCCTCCCGTCTCCGGATACGGCCACCCTCAAGGACCCGGCGGATAGGAAACAGGAAGGTATCCTGAAATCGGTTTACACGCACTCGGGTACTTTGCTCGGGCCAGCTATCGCTTCAGCCTGGATGTGTAGCGCAGTGGCGGCATGGACAGATACTCTGTCCGAGGAATTAGATACCCTTGATAGGGAATCTTTTTTATTAACCCTGGGACATATTAAGGACACTGTCCTGTATATGCGGGATGCTCAGAGAGATATTTGCTTGCTGGGTTCTAGGGTAAGCGCCCTCTCCATTGCAGCCAGAAGGGTCTTATGGACTCGGCAATGGAAAGGGGACGCTGATTCTAAAAGACATATGGAAGTTTTGTCATATAAAGGTAAGGAACTGTTTGGTGAAGGTCTCTCGGACCTTGTAGCCACAGCTACTGACGGGAAATCAAAGTTTCTGCCATTTGTTTGCTCACAGCCTAAGAAAGCACCGTATTACCAAATGCAGTCCTTTCGTCCACCAAGAAGCAAGAAGGTTAGAGGTGCCTCCTTTCTTGCCAGAGGTAGGGGTAGAGGTAAGAAGCTGCACCATGCAGCCAGTTCCCTGGAACAAAAATCATCCCCTGCTTCCGCTAAGTCCACCGCATGACGCTGGGGCTCCACATGTGGAGCCGGGAGCGGTGGGGGCGCGCCTCAGATATTTCAGCCACCAGTGGGTTCGCTCACAAGTGGATCCTTGGGCAATACAAATAGTATCCCAGGGTTACAAGCTGGAATTCGAGGTGATACCCCCTCACCGTTTCCTAAGATCGGCCTTGCCAGCTTCCCCCATGGAAAGGGAGGTAGTGCTGGCGGCAATTCACAAGCTATACCTTCAACAGGTAATTGTAAAGGTACCCGTCCTTCAACAGGGAAAGGGTTACTATTCCACGTTGTTTGTGGTTCCGAAACCGGACGGTTCGGTAAGACCAATTCTGAATTTGAAGTCCCTGAACGTTTACCTCAGGAAATTCAAATTCAAAATGGAATCGCTCAGAGCGGTCATTGCAAGCCTGGAAGAGGGGGATTTT
Organism: Pseudophryne corroboree; assembly: GCF_028390025.1. Taxonomy (NCBI): domain Eukaryota; kingdom Metazoa; phylum Chordata; class Amphibia; order Anura; family Myobatrachidae; genus Pseudophryne; species Pseudophryne corroboree. The sequence continues at coordinate 292,929,657 of NC_086451.1, forward strand.
ATGGTGTCTCTGGACATCAAGGACGCGTACTTACATGTCCCAATCTACCCCCCTCATCAGGAGTACCTCAGGTTTGTGGTACAAGACTGTCATTACCAGTTCCAGACGCTGCCGTTTGGTCTCTCCACGGCACCGAGAATTTTTACCAAGGTAATGGCGGAGATGATGGTACTCCTTCGAAGACAAGGGGTTTCAATTATCCCATACTTGGACGATCTCCTCATAAAGGCGAGATCCAGGGAGCAGTTGCTGATCAATGTTGCTCATTCCCAGATGGTGTTGCAACAACACGGCTGGATCCTGAATATTCCAAAGTCGCAGCTAATACCTACGATACGTCTGCCCTTTCTGGGCATGGCCAGAAAAAGGTGTTTCTCCCAGAGGAAAAGGCTCAGGAGCTGGTGACGTTGGTCAGAGATCTCCTGAAGCAAAAGCAGGTATCGGTGCATCACTGCACTCGAGTGCTGGGAAAGATGGTGGCGTCATACGAAGCCATTCCCTTCGGCAAGTTCCATGCGAGGATCTTTCAGTGGGATCTACTGGACAAGTGGTCCGGATCCCACCTTCATATGCACCGGCTGATTGCCCTGTCCCCCAGGGCCAGGGTGTCTCTGCTGTGGTGGCTGCAAAGTACTCACCTTCTCGAGGGTCGCAGGTTCGGCATACAGGACTGGGTCCTGGTGACCACGGATGCAAGCCTCCGAGGGTGGAGGGCAGTCGCTCAAGGAAGAAACTTCCAAGGACGGTGGTCAAGTCAGGAGACTTGTCTACACATCAATATCCTGGAACTAAGGGCGATATACAACGCCCTAAGTCAGGCGGAGCCTCTGCTCCGAGACCAACCTGTACTGATACAGTCAGACAACATCACGGTGGTCGCCCATGTAAACCGCCAGGGCGGCACAAGAAGCAGAGTGGCTATGGCGGAAGCCACCAGGATTCTTCGTTGGGCGGAGAATCATGTACAAGCACTGTCAGCAGTGTTCATTCCGGGAGTGGACAACTGGGAAGCATACTTCCTCTGCAGACACGACCTACACCCGGGAGCAGAGCCGGCCCTAACCAATATGATGCCCTAGGCAAGATTTTGGCTGGTGCCCCCTAGCACCACCGCTGGTTCCGCCTCTGACCTTGCACTTCTTTCCCAGCACCATCACCCCTCATCCATAGCAGTCCTTATTTTGGTGTTTGTACCCCCTATATTTTAAATAGGAACAGTTCGCACATTTGGCGCACAGCCCAAAAAGGGGTGTATTTTTGCTGGCAAGGGGCATGGCCACACAACAGTAACCCCAATTCCAATTACGCCACACAGTACTGCAACTTTATTCACATTTGATCATGCGATAGTTTCCATAATTCATATTACATCTCACAGTAGTATCACTTTACCTTATTAATGTTACTTCTCACAGTAGAGCCCCTTATTCACATTACATCACACTGAATTGCTCCTTATTCACATTGCACCCACCCTATTGCTCTTTATTCACATTAGACGACACAGTAGTGCCCTTTCTATACGCAACTCCACATAGTAGAGCACCTTAAACACATAATGCCACACAGTAATGCCCCTAACACTTATGAGACACATTATTAATGTCCTTATAAACATAATGCGCCTTACACATTATGCCAACATTTATTAATGCCCTTTTACACGTAATGTCCCTTACACATATGCCACACATTATTAATGTCCTTATAAACATGACACACATAGTGCCCCCTACACATTTGCTGCACATTATTAGTGCCCCTATACACATAATGACACATACAGTAGTACCCTGTTACACATATGCTGCACATTATTAATGCCCTTATACACATAATGACACACATAGTGCCCCCTACACATTTTCTGCACGTTATTAGTGCCCCTATACACATAATGACACATACAATAGTACCCTGTTACACATATGCCGCACATCATTAATGCCCTTATACACATAATGACACACATAGTGCCCCTTGCACATATGTTACACATTATTAATGAATTTTTACATGACACACATAATGCTCCTTACACATATTCTGAACACTACTACACAACCAACCCACTCACATCCACACAGTACTCATACTGACACTAACACTGTGCCCTCTGCCTCTGCTTGGATACAGATGTGTCCTCATAAATCTTGGCTCAATTTGAACGTCAGGCACATTTTTTTAATGAAAATGCATCTTATTTGCATTGCTATGTGGCTAGGATGCACAAGCAGCTTCTACTGATTAAACTGATATGCAGCATGCCTATATACTGTGTGAGACTGTGTCTGTATCTGCATATGAAATGCTACACACAGAATATAGGCATGCCGCATATCATTTTAATCAGCAGAAGCTGCTGATGCCCCTAGGCATACCAAATGCCCTAGGCAATTGCCTAGTTTGCCTATACCTATGGCCGGCTCTGCCCGGGAGAGTGGGGACTTCATCAGGAAGTCTTCTCGTTGATTGTAAATCAGTGGGAACTACCACAGGTGGACATAATGGCGTCCCGGCTCAACAAAAAGTTAAAAAGGTATTGCGCCAGGTCAAGGGACCCTCAGGCAATAGCAGTAGACGCCCTGGTAACGCCGTGGGTGTTCCAGTCAGTCTATGTGCTTCCTCCTCTGCCTCTCATACCCAAGGTGTTGAGAATTGTAAGGAAAAGAGGAGTAAAAACAATCCTCGTAGCTCCGGATTGGCCAAGAAGAACTTGGTACCCGGAACTGCGGGAGATGCTCACAGAGGACCCATGGCCTCTGCCTCTCAGACCAGACCTGTTACTACAGGGGCGTTGTCTGTTCCAAGACTTACCGCGGCTGCGTTTGACGGCATGGCGGTTGAACGCCGGATCCTAGCAGAAAAGGGCATTCCGGATGAAGTAATTCCTACGCTAATAAAGGCTAGGAAAGACGTCACGGCAAAACATTATCACCGAATTTGGCGAAAATATGTTGCCTGGTGTGAGGCCAAGAAGGCCCCTACCGAGGAATTCCAGTTGGGAAGATTCCTGCACTTTCTACAGGCAGGTGTGACTATGGGCCTAAAATTAGGGTCCATAAAGGTCCAAATCTCGGCCCTATCCATTTTCTTTCAAAAAGAACTGGCTTCGTTGCCTGAGGTTCAGACATTCGTTAAAGGAGTGCTGCACATTTAGCCCCCTTTTGTGCCACCTGTGGCACCTTGGGATCTCAACGTAGTATTGGAATTTCTAAAATCTCACTGGTTCGAGCCACTTAAGACAGTGGAGCTCAAGTACCTCACTTGGAAAGTGGTCATGTTGTTGGCCTTGGCTTCGGCTAGGCGTGTGTCAGAATTGGCGGCTTTATCCTGTAAAAGCCCCTATCTGGTTTTCCATATGGACAGGGCAGAGTTGCGGACCCGTCCACATTTTCTGCCAAAGGTGGTGTCATCTTTTCATCTGAACCAACCTATTGTGGTGCCTGCGGCTACTCGTGATTTGGAGGACTCAAAGTTACTGGACGTAGTCCAGGCTTTGAAGATTTATGTTTCCAGAACGGCTGCAGTCAGGAAGACTGAATCGCTGTTTATACTGTATGCACCCAACAAGTTGGGAGCACCTGCTTCAAAGCAAACAATTGCTCGCTGGATATGTAACACAATTCAGCAGGCTCATTCTGCGGCGGGATTGCCGCATCCTAAATCAGTAAAGGCCCATTCCACAAGGAAGGTGGGCTCTTCTCTGGCGGCTGCCCGAGGGGTCTCGGCACTGCAACTTTTCCGAGCAGCTACTTGGTCGGGTTCAAACACGTTTGCAAAATTCTGCAAGTTTGATACCCTGGCTAAGGAGGACCTTGAGTTTGCCCATTCGGTGCTGCAGAGTCATCCCCACTCTCCCGCCCGTTTGGGAGCTTTGGTATAATCCCCATGGTCCTTACAGAGTCCCCAGCATCCACTAGGACGTCAGAGAAAATAAGATTTTACTCACCGGTAAATCTATTTCTCGTAGTCCGTAGTGGATGCTGGGCGCCCGTCCCAAGTGCGGACTGTTTCTGCAATGCTTGTATATAGTTATTGCTAATTACAGGGTTTTTTGTTATGAGCCATCCGTTGTGTGAGGCTCCGTTATATTCATACTGTTAACTGGGTAAGGTTATCACAAGTTGTACGGTGTGATTGGTGTGGCTGGTTTGAGTCTTACCCTGGGGTTCAAATCCTTTCCTTGTAATGTTAGCTCTTCCGGGCACAGTTTCCTTAACTGAGGTCTGGAGGAGGGGCATAGAGGGAGGAGCCAGTGCACACCAGATATAGTACCTAATCTTTCTTTAAGAGTGCCCAGTCTCCTGCGGAGCCCGTCTATTCCCCATGGTCCTTACGGAGTCCCCAGCATCCACTACGGACTATGAGAAATAGATTTACCGGTGAGTAAAATCTTATTTTTATTTTTTTACATTTAATCTGTGCCCTATACATTTAGATGTCTGTCTGTGATTGCTTAAAGTTTTTATGAATTTACAGATATGTTTTCATACTGCTTTTATACTTACTGGTTATTCAGCTACAGAATTGCCATGAAGGAAAGCTAGTATGAGACGGCATAGAGTAAATAACTGTTATCAAACCCTCTTCTTGGCTACAAAGTACTATCATAAATTGTTGTGCAGTCTGTGTGAGATATACATTGTAGTGATGACTGTATTAGGCTACATTTTGCTAGTGGGTCTCTGACCTCACCTGTTGTGCAGGAACTCAGTTTTTTCAGCCTGCTGATCCTGACTGTGTGGGGTTGCTTCTATTTAGTCAGTCCATTGGCATACAAATATTTTCAGTCCAAAGGACACATTGCATTTTCATTTTGTCCATTTTTTGGGTGCATTGTTTAGGCCTCTGTTAAACTCTAAAGAATGTTAATAGCACACTTTTTTTTATAATATACATGCATTGACATATTCTAGTTAATATGGACCATTAATCATCCAATATCTTCAAAAACAGATAGTAGAACCTAACTTTATCTAAATCTGTCTCTGTTAAGGGCCCATGAAGCTCCAATGTAGAGAAACTTTATTTCAGACTGTAGTTTGAAAGCTTTTTTTAAGCAAACCCACTGATGTCTGTGTGCTGACATGTTACAGCAGGCCTGGCCAACCTGTGGCTCGCCAGATGTTGTGAAACTACATATCCCAGCATGCTTTGCCACAGTTTTAGCATTCCCTAATGGCAAAACTGTGGCAAAGCATGATGGGACTTGTAGTTTTACAACAGCTGGAGAGCCACAGGTTGGCCAGGCCTGTGTTACAGTAATATAGTACATCTTAATGGAAGTCTGACTCTGGGGGTTTATGATTTGTTTAGGGGTTGGGTTTCAGTACTGTTTCAGCTGTTGAGTTTTACGGCTTGTTAGCCGGGGTTTGCCTTGTATGTGTGATCTGGTATGAATCTCTCCACTATCTGTGTATTTCCTTCTCTCGAAGTATGTTGACTCCTCGGGCACAGTTTCTAGACTGAGTCTGGTAGGAGGGGCATAGAGGGAGGAGCCAGCCCACACTATTAAACTCTTAAAGTGCCAATGGCTCCTGGTGGACCCGTCTATACCCCATGGTACTAATATGGACCCCAGCATCCTCTACGAACTACGAGAAAAGGATTTACCGGTTGGTAACCAAAATCCTATTTTCTGCAAAGCAATATCAGATTTGCTGGAAGAATAAATGTTTTATGAAATTCTCTTTTTAAGTTGGTTTAAAGTCTAAATTCCCACGTACTGTAACACATGTACAAAAGTAAAATGTAGTCAACCTCAAATGAACATACTAAACTGTTTTTTGGAGTGCAGGAGGAAGCTACTCCAAATCGTGTAGACTCCAAGTGAGTAGCTAAGCGATTACCGGCAGGCACAGAGCAAAGTCAGCAGGCCAGGAGTAGAACAAACAAATCTCTTGCTGGAGAACAAGGCCTATTATAATATTTCCTTCCTTCTCAACCAGTAAAGGTATTTTCATATAAATAATTAATTGGCTATTAATTACTTGGGCTTGTTTTAGAATTCAGTGTTGCCTTTTTTCCTTTATACAGTTGCCAACTAAACTGACCGTGAAGTGTCAGCGATTCAGTGGCAATGGTGAGTCTGCTGAATATTTACATTTTTCAGAAAAAATTGCTGTGCACATGGTTCTGCACATAGTTTTGTACTGTACATGTAACACGAACATAGATGTCTCAAAACTACATCTCTTTAACATCTATGTTCATCCTGTCCGTAAGATATGTGAAGGCAGCCATATGCACAAACATAGCCAGTTTAAGGAGGGATGCAGGGCATACTGTACCCTGGGACCCCTTTGTTATATTTATATAATAGTTGTCTTTCAATTAGGTGGAGCTATAAAAAGTACCCAGCCATTATTAAACTATTAGTTTAAAACAATGTATCACAGGGAAGTGTGACTGGCATTCTCAGGACACTCCCAGCCCCCGTAGCCCTCTATCCAGCCCATCAGATATATCTCATGTTACAATTGTATGCTGTACGATATATTGCATGCAGTGTATAGCGGCTTCATCAATCGCATGCGATATATCTTATGCAAAAATAGCGCAAAAGTACCAAATTGTATGGAATCACTCCGGGGAAGGTCCCGGGGGAGTTCAAAGGAAATTACATCAGACTTCAGCCTCAGACATATCGTTGTAGTGTATGGGGCCCTTTACAATGACAGCATTTTAGATGTCCTATTGTAGCTGCCTTGTCCTTTTGCCAAAATTAATCTGCTGTTTTATTTACACACACTTATAGGACAGTATACACCTTATAGTAAATTATTGTATATTGAATGTTCATTGTATAAAAAAAATATTTAAAACATTTCTTCAAAGGAATCAAAGAAAGTTAAAGGGGGTGCAGAAAAAGAACGAGAGAAAAAAAGAAGGAAGTTGCTAGAAGCTGCTAGTCAGTGTGTTAATTTGGATCGTTTTACTGTAAAACAACCTAGCGCTACTCAGTCTATTCCGTCAGTAGAAGTGGAATGTGTACAGCCAGGCGAGCTACAGCCGTCAACTGGCCCTGTTGCTGCTTCATTGCTTGAACATTCTGAATCTGAAACACCAAGTAGCTCCGCATCTCTGTTAGATATCTATGTGCATCCTGATAAACCTGGTCACTCAACAGTTCATAGTGATATTATGTTATCTGTAGGCTCTGCTGAGCCTGTAATGGGGAGCGGGGAGAAAGTTAAAAGTTCTGCCATGGCAGTACAATGTGCAGGTAGTGTGGAAGATGTTGAGGCTGTCTGTAATCTTTTTGCAAGACCACGGTTAGGTGAGAGGCCATTCTTTTTTCAAAAACATCCTATTCAACCATTTGACAGCTCTGATTTGCCATTTGCAGTTAAGAAAGTGTTTAAGAGAAAAGATGGCTCACAACGTTTTTGGGTTACTTATGACAAGACTTCAAATGCTCTGTATTGTTCTGTATGTTTAGCATATAGCAAAGATACAGAAAGCAATGCGTTCATTCTAGGTATGAAGTCTTGGACACGTGTTTATCAAAGAATTGATGAACATGAAAACTCTAAGCATCACAATAAATGTGCTGAGGCCCATATGTATACTGTAATGCACAAAGATGTTGGAGAGCTGGTATTCTCTGTACAGAAAAAGAAACAAAGAGAAGAGGTCATAGGTAACAGACAAGTTGTGGAACGAGTGATTGACATCATTAAGCTTATAGGTAAACGAGGTTTGAGCTACCGTGGTAAGACTGCAGAAGCCGCGTATACCTTAGATGATCCTGTTTTAGATCATGGTAACTTTCTAGAGCTAATTATTCTGCTTAGCAAGTATGACCCACTGCTGAAAACCCATCTAGATAAGGTTATTTTAAAACCAGTCAAAAGGCACATGCTGCAGGCAGCAAAGGCAGAGGAAATCTTGTGAGATTTCTATCAAAGACCACAGTGAACCAGATCATAGTTACTGTTTCAACTTTAATCAAACAGTTTATCTCTAATGAAGTCCAAGAAGCTGGAATGTATTCTGTACAGTTAGACACTACCCAGGACATTTCTGTGAAGGACCAGTGCTCTGTGATTATTCGTTACGTCACTGATCAAGTACATGAGCGACTTCTGTCTTTAGTCAGCTGCACAGATTCTTCTGGTAAGGGATTTTTGGAATTGTTTAAAAAAGTCCTTGGAGAAAATGGATTAGATATTACGACGTGTGTGGCAAATGCGACAGATGGTGCAGCAAATATGCAGGGCACATACAAGGGGTTTTCAGCTTGGCTAGGCAAAGAGTCGCCAAATCAAGTTCACGTTTGGTGTTACAGTCATGTTTTAAACCTAGTTATTGGTGATGCAACTCGTTCCCCCTTAGCTGCTGCATCATTCTTCTCCTTGCTTAATGCAGTTGGTGCCTTTTTTAGGGAATCCTATCTCCGTATGGACATACTAGAAAGCTTCATGACTGATAAAAGTGGAAACCAAATGCGATTACAGACCATAGGCCAGACACGATGTTGGGCTAAAGATGCAGCTTTAGCCAAAATTTTTGGTTCCTATAAAAACATAGAAAAAGTACTCTTTGTGGATGTCATACTAGCCTTGACCAATGTTGAGGAGTCAGAGAAATTTTCACCTGAGCTACGTGCCAAAGCCAAAGCACAAAAAGAAGCCCTATTAAAATATGAAACCATCATGACTGCATTTATGTATTTACGAATATTTCAAATTACAACACCCTTATCTAAGTATTTGCAAACAAGTGGCCTTAATTTGTTGAAGGCTCAACAAATGGTTACCTCTTCTCTAGAGCAACTGGTAGTGATTCAGCGAGACCTTGCTAATATCAAACTTGTTGTTGACAACTTTATCACACACGTAAAAGAAGAACTAGTTAGACGATTACCTGAAAACATAATAGAAGTCCAGGAGGATTTCCCTGAGAAGAGAATCCGAAAGAAAAAAATGATGCCTGGAGAACAGATTCCAGATGATGTCATTACTGATCCTCTGAAGGATTTTGAGGTTGGCATTTACAACAGGGTCTTAGATGCAGCAATTGAAAGCCTGAAAAGCAGGTTTGCGAAGAATAGTGCAATTTATAGAGATCTAGCTTGTTTATCTCCTACACAGTTTGATGAAGTGAAAGTGCATTTGCCAGACGATGCCTTGGAGAAACTGGGAGATATTCTGACACAATATGATGAGGAAGCAACAAAAGCCAATCTGCAGTTAGAATTAGTTAGTTTAGCTAAAAACTGGGATCGATTAAAACTTACGCTACCAGAAGAATATTGTCTTACCAGGCTTGATGAGGAGGTAGATGAAATTGAAGAACTGTCATCCACACATAGATCTGAAGTGACTTCTGATCAGCAACAGGTAAATTGCAGGAGATGCCTAAACTGTGCTATATGTGTATATGACACTCTGAAACGCTACAGTTTATATTCACTGGCCTACAAGAATATAGGCCTAGCTTATAAATACTTGCTAACACTCTCGGCAACACAGGTAGCTTGTGAGAGATCTTTTTCAACATTAAAAGTAGTTAAAAACAGGCTACGGTCCACTCTTGGAGCAACACATTTGGAAGCTTTTATGCTGATGGCTGTTGAGAGAGATGTTTTGATGAACAATGTGGACAGTGAAACTGTCATTGACAAATTGGCTTCCCAGAGTTCATTATTACGAAAAGAATTGTTTTTGGATTGAGCTAATGGAGACCAAGTGGTATATATTTTTGTTGGCTGTTCTTCATTGGTTTCTAAAACCGCTGCTTAGTAAATACAGGGTTATAATTCTGAAACATTGCTGGTTAGCCGATGTTCAATTGTATTCTAATGCCGGGATACGCCACATTTTTCTGTCATTTTGGGTTTCATTAAATCTATGGCATGCAATCACACAAATAAATTGCCTAAAGCCAAAAGCGACGCATAGTAAATATACCCCTAGGTAAGACTTGTATCTTTAATTTGCTACTAAAAGGCTGAAAATGGGTTGGGTTTTCATTTTTCTGCACTTTTTTTTATTAAAAATATTGCTGTTTTGAGGTTTAAAATAGTAATTTTTTGTTGATTTTAGTTACTATGCACAGTGTTTACATTTTTCTACACTTTATTAAAATATTGCTGTTTTCAAGTTTAAGTTATTTTGTTGTTGATTTTAGTTACGATGCACAGTGTTTAAATTTTTCTGCACTTTATTAAAATATTGCTGTTTTCAAGTTTAAGTTATTTTTTTGATGATTTTACTTACTATGCACAGTGTTTAAATTTTTCTGCACTTTATTGGTATTTTAATATTGCTGTTTTGAAGTTTGAATTGTTTGTTTTTTATTACTATGCACAGTGCGTTTTCAGTAATTACCAACTGTTATTTATATATTGTTATGCGTTATGTTTAACCTGCATGCAAATAAATTATTTGATCTGATATCCATGTCTGGGCAATAATTATAAGAAATATAGTGTTGATGTAGATGAGAATAGCTATTGGTAAAGATTATTGTGTACAGTTTGTTCCACTGATGCACCCTACATGGGGGAACCCATATGTAGACCATCAGATTCCAGGAAAACAAACCGTGGCAGTTTCACTTTTGACAAAGCTTTTGCTTCTGAGAAGAGAGCATCTTGCCTTGTCACCAGACCCTGCCCCTCAACAGACTCCTCCCCTCAGCAGACTCCACCCCCATTAGGGCTGCTTTGAGAAATTTCCCGGGCTGGTTTTCCAACCCAATCCGCCCCTGAATACCCATGTGCTAGAGCCAAGCCACAGGTACATCGAATGCTAGCTACAGTAGCTTCCTGATTAAATCCTTAAATTCCCCACAGCATGCGGATGCCGAAGTTTCCATTGAACCAGAGATCATTCCATTGAGAAGGACATGCTGCCTGGTTGACTGCACTGTGCAAATGAAATCACGGAGCCAATCGGCTTTTGGGTGGCTCTGGTGACTGGATGGTGTGTCGGAGGTGGAGCACATGCAATTGATTGTGCATCATCCAGCCAGCGAGAGAGAAAGCTCATGCAGGAGTGTGCCTGCTTGTCAGTGGGTTATGTACCCTGCCAGACGTCAAATCTACATGGAGCAGCTGGAGGGGACAAGAGTAGGGTTGCAAAATCTAGATAGAAGAGCATATAAGGTGGTGCATTCTCCATGATTGTGTCAGCTTATGTTTTGGTGCACTGCGCTTTCCTCCACCTCATTTCATCCTATGATTAAGTTTTAGGCTTTTTGGTTAAGATCAAGTGTAGTCAAGATCTGAAAACAATCAATGTTCATCTTTGATGGCAATAGTAGTGGTATGATATTTGCTGCTTTTGAAAGCCAAAATCTGATATGTCCCCTACCTGGGGGGCCATATATTAAATGGCTTTTTAGAAAAGGGAGATGGAAGAAGAGCTTTCAGTACCTGCAGGATCGGTGCATCTTTCCTATTCTATCCTCCAAAAATAAATTCCGTTGCATTTTCCAGTGTGTTTTGGATGCGCCTTTGCAAATGTCTTACATCGACAAACTTATTTAGTACTACAGTATTTTCCAAATAGGGTTACATTGTCACAACATTGTGTTCCCTAACTGATTGATTTTTTTAAAATGCAACAATTGATAAAGACACCTGAAAACTACTCTGTGGAGTCTTATTTTGTGTCTACTTCTTATCTACATTTAATTCCCTACCTCTAATCAAGGCATTTTTAAATGCTGGGGGGCTACCAGGATGCGAGGCCTGACCAGTCCTCTGGTCGGAATTTGAATGTTCTTGCAAAATTACTGTGGAGGACATGTACTAAGCAGTGATAAAAGTGGAGAAGGGAGCCAGTGGAGAAGTTGCCCAAGGCAGTTAATAAGCATTGATGTAACATTTTCAATTTGCATACTTTAAAATATACAGAGAAGCTGATTAGTTGCCATGGGCAACTTCTCCACTGGCTCCCTTCTCCACTTTTATCACTGCTTAGTACATGTCCCCCTTAATTTTCTACTTCTAAATTAATTACTAGATTCACTACTTACTTTAATCCTATAATTGGGCTTTTTGGGCCTTCGTTTGTGGGCATTGTTTTGTGTCCAGACCGGTGTCAGGTGGTGTGCATTTGCTGGGAAGGCAGGGAAGACTTCTAATATGCTGCATCTCCTGATGTGTGTCTCCCTCAAGTGGCTGTCAGCAATCAAATGCATGCTAGACACCCCATTCCAAGCTGATTGTGACATCACAGAACACGCATCATAGAACAGGCATGCTAGAGCATTGCTCTTCAACCTGCGGCCCTCCAGCTGCTGTGGAACTACACATCCCAGCATGCCCTCCCTAAGTTTTAGCATACCTTAATAGCAAAACTATGGCAGGGTATGCTGGGATGTGTAGTTTCACAGCAGCTGGAGGGCCACAGGTTGAAGACTCATGTGCTAGAGCTAAGCCACAGGTACATCGAATGCTAGCTACAGTAGTGCCTGATTAAATCCTTTGTTTCCCACAGCATTCCGATGCGGAAGGTTCCATTGAACCAGAGATCATTCCATTGAGAAGGACATGCTGTCTGGTTGATTGCACTGTGCAAATTAAATCACGGAGCCAGTCGGCTTTTGGGTGGCTCTGGTGACTGGGTGGTAGGGTTGGTGGTGTGTCGGAGGTGGAGCACATGCAATTGATTGTGCATCATCCAGCCAGCGGGAGAGAAAGCTCATGCAGGAGTGTGCCTGGTTGTCAGTGGGTTATGTACCTTGTCAGACGTCAAATCTACATGGAGCAGCTGGAGGGGACAATAGTAGGGTTGCAAAATCTAGATAGAAGAGCATATAAGGTGGTGCATTCTCCATGATTGTGTCAGCTTATGTTTTGGTGCACTGCGCTTTCCTCCACCCCATTTCATCCTATGAATAAGTTTTAGGCTTTTTGGTTAAGATCAAGTGTAGTCAAGATCTGAAAACAATCAATGTTCATCTTTGATGGCAATAGTAGTGGTATGATATTTGCTGCTTTTGAAAAGCCAAAATCTGATATGTCCCCTACCTGGGGGGCCATATATTAAATGGCTTTTTAGAAAAGGGAGATGGAAGAGAGCTTTCAGTACCTGCAGGATCGGTGCATCTTTCCTATTCTATCCTCAAAAAATAGATTCAGTTGCATTTTCCAGTGTGTTTTGGATGCGCCTTTGCAAATGTCTTACATCGACAATCTTATTTAGTGCTACAGTATTTTCCAAATAGGGTTACATTGTCACAACATTGTGTTCCCTAACTGCTTGATTTTTTTAAATGCAATAATTGATAAAGACACCTGAAAACTACTCTGTGGAGTCTTATTTTGTGTCTACATCATATCTACATTTTAACCCCTACCTCTAATCAAGGCATTTTTAAATGCTGGGGGGCTACCAGGATGCGAGGCCTAACCAGTCATGTGGTCTGAATTTGAATGTTCTTCCGAACTAACTTTGGAGGACATGTACTAAGCAGTGATAAAAGTGGAGAAGTGAGCCAGTGGAGAAGTTGCCCAAGGCAATCAATCAGCATTGATGAAACATTTCTAATTTGCATACTTTAAAGGTATACAGAGCAGCTGATTGGTTGCCATGGGCAACTTCTCCACTGGCTCCCTTCTCCACTTTTATCACTGCTTAGTACATGTCCCTCTTAAGTTCCTGCTTCTAAATTCATTACTAGATTTACTACTTACTTTAATCCTATAATTCAGCTTTTTGGGCCTTCGTTTGTGGGCATTGTTTTGTGTCCAGACCGGTGTCAGGTGGTGTGCATTTGCTGGGAATGCAGGGAAGACTTCTAATATGCTGCATCTCCTGATGTGTGTCTCCCTCAAGTGGCTGTCAGCAATCAAATGCATGCTAGACACCCCATTCCAAGCTGATTGTGACATCACAGAACACGCATCATAGAACAGGCATGCTAGAGCATGGGTCTTCAACCTGCGGCCCTCCAGCTGCTGTGGAACTACACATCCCAGCATGCCCTGCCTCAGTTTTAGCATACCTTAATAGCAAAACTGTGGCAGGGTATGCTGGGATGTGTAGTTTCACAGCAGCTGGAGGGCCACAGGTTGAAGACCCATGTGCTAGAGCCAAGCCACAGGTACATCGAATGCTAGCTACAGTAGCTGCCTGATTAAATCCTTTTTTTCCCACAGCATTCCGATGTGGAAGGTTCCATTGAACCAGAGATCATTCCATTGAGAAGGACATGCTGTCTGGTTGATTGCACTGTGCAAATAAAATCATGGAGCCACTCGGCTTTTGGGTGGCTCTGGTGACTGGGTGTTAGGGTTGGTGGTGTGTTTGAGGTGGAGCACATGCAATTGATTGTGCATCATCCAGCCAGCGAGAGAGAAAGCTCATGCAGGAGTGTGCCTGCTTGTCAGTGGGTTATGTACCTTGCCAGACGTCAAATCTACATGGAGCAGCTGGAGGGAACAATAGTAGGGTTGCAAAATCTAGATAGAAGAGCATATAAGGTGGTGCATTCTCCATGATTGTGTCAGCTTATGTTTTTGTGCACTGCGCTTTCCTCCACCCCATTTCGTCCTATGATTAAGTTTTAGGCTTTTTGGTTAAGATCAAGTGTAGTCAAGATCTGAAAACAATCAATGTTCATCTTTGATGGCCTTAGTAGTGGTATGATATTTGCTGCTTTTTAAAGCCAAAATCTGATATGTCCCCTACCTGGGGGGCCATATATTAAATGGCTTTTTAGAAAAGGGAGATGGAAGAAGAGCTTTCAGTACCTGCAGGATCGGTGCATCTTTCCTATTCTATCCTCCAAAAATAGATTCAGATGCATTTTCCAGTGTGTTTTGGATGCGCCTTTGCAAATGTCTTACATCGACAAACTTATTTAGTACTACAGTATTTTCCAAATAGAGTTACATTGTCACAACATTGTGTTCCCTAATTGCTTGATTTTTTTAAATGCAACAATTTATAAAGACACCTGAAAACTATTCTGTGGAGCCTTATTTTGTGTATACTGCTTATCTACATTTTATCCCCTACCTCTAATCAAGGCATTTTTAAATGCTGGGGGGCTGCCAGGATGCGAGGCCTAACCAGTCCTTTGGTCTGAATTTGAATGTTCTTGCGAATTAACTGTGGGGGGCATGTACTAAGCAGTGATAAAAGTGGAGAAGTGAGCCAGTGGAGAAGTTGCCCAAGGCAATCAATCAGCATTGATGTAACATTTCTAATTTGCATACTTTAAAAGTATACAGAGCAGCTGATTAGTTGCCATGGGCAACTTCTCCACTGGCTCCCTTCTCCACTTTTATCACTGCTTAGTACATGTCCCTCTTAATTTCCTACTTCTAAATTAATAACTAGATTCACTACTTACTTTAATCCTATAATTGGGCTTTTTGGGCCTTCGTTTTTGGGCATTGTTTTGTGTCCAGACCGGTGTCAGGTGGTGTGCATTTGCTGGGAAGGCAGGGAAGACTTCCAATATGCTGCATCTCCTGATGTGTGTCTCCCTCAAGTGGCTGCCAGCTATCAAATGCATGCTAGACACCCCATTCCAAGCTGATTGTGACATCACAGAACACGCATCATAGAACAGGCATGCTAGAGCATGGGTCTTCAACCTGTGGCCCTTCAGCTGCTGTGGAACTACACATCCCAGCATGCCCTGCCTCAGTTTTATCATACCTTAATAGCAAAACTGTGGCATGGCATGCTGGATGTGTAGTTTCACAGCAGCTGGAGGGCCACAGGTTGAAGACCCATGTGCTAGAGCCAAGCCACAGGTGCATCGAATGCTAGCTACTGTAGCTGCCTGGTTAAATCCTTTTTTTCCCCACAGCATTCCGAAGCGGAAGGTTCCACGGAAACAGAGATCCTTCCATTGAGAAGGACATGCTGCCTGGTTGACTGCACTGTGCAAATGAAATCACGGAGTCAGTCGGCTTTTGGGTGGCTCTGGTGACTGGGTGGTAGGGTGGGTGGTGTGTCGGAGGTGGAGCACATGCAATTGATTGTGCATCATCCAGCCAGCGAGAGAGAAAGCTCATGCAGGAGTGTGCCTGCTTGTCAGTGGGTTATGTACCTTGCCAGACGTAAAATCTACATGGAGCAGCTGGAGGGGACAAGAGTAGAGTTGCAAAATCTAGATAGAAGAGCATATACGGTGGTGCATTCTCCATGATTGTGTCAGCTTATGTTTTGGTGCACTGCACTTTCCTTCAACTCATTTCAGCCTATGGCTAAGTTTGCGGCTTTTTGGTTAAGATCAAGTGTAGTCAAGATCTGAAAACAATCAATGTCCATCTTTGATGGCAATAGTAGTGGTATGATATTTGCTGCTTTTGAAAGTCAAAATCTGATATGTCCCCTACCTGGGGGGCCATATATTAAATGGCTTTTTAGTAAAGGGAGATGGAAGAAGAGCTTTTAGTAACTGCAGGATAGGTGAATCATTCCTATTTTATCCTCCAAAAATAAATTCAGATGCATTTTCCAGTGTGTTTTGGATGCGCCTGTTAGGGTATGTTAACCTCTTCAGGTCTGGTCTATAAACTCTCTGCAGTTATCAGTCAGAATTCTTTTCCTTTAGCAACCGGTTGGAGGTCAATGAATGATAAGATGACACAAGTTCATGTGTAACCGAAGCAAATCATAAATGACCTGCTAGGGGCCGTCATAGCTTTATTATTTATAGCTTAAAAACAAAGGATTCATGTTTGCCAATACATTTAGCCAATCAGAATACACCATGTATGTCTTGAAATACATCGATTGTCATACAATGTTCCAAGTGGCAACTAGAACAGCCTTGAAAATGGTTATTGTTTCGTTTATCAGTCTTTCGGACATAAACTCAGAAGATTTCTTTCAGCATTCTTCTCAATTAGCCTTGGATATATCTGGTGTTGCTTTGTCCGCCTTGGATACATTTAATGTTGCATTTGTCTTTGTACAAGTCATGCTTCAGGACAAGATATTCAGCAAATATAGTATTCTGACCAACTCTGGAATATTTTTCTTAAGGACACATGAACCCATTTTGTGATTAACAGTAAATATCTTAATAAATGCTAAAAAGCGTGAATCAATATATATTTGCTATACTGCGGAAGCTCCTACACTATCATTTCCCCTCTTTTTGATTCCACTTTTTCTCCCTATTCTACAGAAGAACCTCTTGGGCATTTCTGATTGCGTTCATCTTGTTCACATGTTTACTGAACCTGCAGGAAAAATAACAATTCCAAGCAACCAGCCCTATCAATACTATGACTATTGCCAGTAGTGGGTGTAGGACAGTTTTCATTAATCCTGTAGCTGATGGGGATTTTCCTGTAAAAATATCCCACCAGTGATGCTGTAAGTTATTCTTTAACTGTGTGGCCATGTGTTTCAATTCCCCAGCTTCTACTACCGTTTGCATCTGCGCATGTCTTGTAGAGTAATTAACTTCCCTTAGATGCTCTTCCAATTTGTCTGTATTGTTGATTATATTAATGATGTCCTGTATGCTTACAGTTATGTTATGGGGGGGAAGAGTTAATGGCTTAAAAGCCTGATCTAGGTAGTCAGTTTGATCCTTATAGAAAATAATAGTCTGATTTTTCCATATTAAATGAGTTACATTGAACAGGCATCCTGAAAAAGGGTTTGGTAACTGATATAGCTGACTGATCTGTTTGTCATATGTAATCATACAGACTATTTGTGGTGCCACTTCTATGAAGATGTCATCTTTTGGGTCGTGCAACTCCCAATTACAAACACTAGTAGGATTTTTAAGCTGACATGATTCTGGTATGTATGTAGTATGAGGACATGCCAGCCCATTATCAGTGCTAGTGCATAGGGATAGGTCATGAGTTTTGTTGTCTGGATCAATGTACTGCCCTCTGAACTGTGGCGTCCATAGGTCTGAGTTACCTGTTTTTGTGACGAGGGGTACTGCTAAAATGAAGTATTTACACATGAGCTTTGGTTCTGTTATGTTGTAGGTTTCTATTTGCCCCCAACACCACCTGTCTGTGCAATAAACCTCATGTTCATATAGCCTGACCCATAACTCAGATGCTATATTAAACATTTTTCTGTAAACCTGTATGTTCCCAGTCATTAACTGGGTCTGGGCCAGGTTTTTCTGTTGTTCCTGATATACAGTTCTTATGGAACATTCTGTCCATTCAAACAAACTAGATATATTTTTTGTTAATTTTAACGTGTTCATAAAAGAACTATTGACCAAGGTTAGAAAAGAATGATCCCAATTAATGACCTTGAAAATCGGATTGAAAACAGTGGGCATCCATTTTGCCTGCATGTGAACCACTCTTTCCATGTCACTTCCTGCATCACTCATTTTGTTAGTCAGTGTTTCTATGTCTATGGAGTTTAGTGCTCCCATTGTTGCTCCTGCCCCTCCCAACAGGATATCATACCATTCTCTTTTTATTCGGATACACTTAGGGCCTTTGGGGAATGAAATGTTAAATCGATGTAGTGTTCTAAATTGTTTTATTCCCACCTTCTGACGGGTTGCTGGTATTTTAATCAAAGTATCATTTCTTATATCTGGCTTATTTTGCAAAATATAAAATTTTGATCTGTGTCCTGTAGCGTTACCAGGAAAACTGGATGTGTTAGTACACACAATTACTGTGCTCGAATACTCCTGTGCGGATAATTCAGTATTAAAAGGTAGTTCCCTGGAGCCATTTATACATCTTGATATGGCCTGAACTACCCCCTTATTTCTTATTGGGTTTGTGAATGGTTCTACACAGCATTTCATTTTTATCCTGGTGCCACGGGACAATGTAAATGTGGTGCGGTTACTTGGCAATAGAAAAAGATGTATCTCTGCACCAATTCTTTTCTTATACATTTTTCCTTCATTTATAATAATCTTAAGAGCTTTACATGCTCTCCTCCTCTTTATAGCTTGCTCTGACACGTTTTTTGGTGTGTCATAAGTGAGAACTCCACCTTTTTTATAAAAGTAAAAACAGACAGAGGGTTGTGTAGTGAGATTATAGTAATTCCACTGTTGGTCATTAAAGCTCCACCAGCAGGAATCTGGTTTACCCTTATTAACTGTCCCATCATTATGGCACTCCCTTTCAGTAAACCAGTCCCCTGGACTTATAGCCCAAACCTTGGGGATTACCCCTAACAACAAACAAAGGATAAGCAACTTCATTCTTCTGGTTGGAGAGTCACTGTCAACTTCTTTGAGTGGGAGGCGTGTACCCAAGTATTGCGACCGGACACCTTGATTGAGGTAGGCGTGGTTAGCAGCACTTGATATGGACCATCATATCTTGGTTCAAAGGTCTTTCTCACATGTCTCTTTAAATAGACCCAATCTCCTGGATTTAGCTTATGCGTAGCTGATCCTTCTGGGTCTGGAATGGAAGAAAACACTCGGCAATGGAGGTTAGTCAATGTTTTACAGACCTCCTGTACATAACCTGTTAAATCACCATGATTATGTTGTAATTGTTGTGGATAATAACAACCTGTTCTTGGAGCTGACCCAAACAATATTTCATATGGAGTCAGTTTACTAGATCTCATGGGTGTGGTCCTAATATTGAACAAGACTATAGGTAGACATTCTGGCCAAGTTCTTTTGGTTTCTGTCATCATTTTCTGTAGTTTTAGTTTAAGGTCAAAGTTCAGACGTTCCACCCTCCCACTTGCTTCGGGACGGTAAGGCACGTGAAAGGCCTGCTGTACCCCCAAATCTTTCATTATATGCTGCATGACTTCTCCTGTGAAATGTGTACCTCTATCTGATTCTATAACCTCAGGTATCCCAAATCTACATACTACTTCTGCTATCAGTTTCTTTGCAGCGGTTTTTGCTGTGGCTTTGCTTACTGGCCAGGCTTCGGCCCAGTGACTAAACATGTCCGTTGCTACTAGTACATATTCATATGGACCGCTTCGTGGCAACTGTATATAGTCAATTTGTAGTCTTTGAAATGGGTAAGAGGCTTTGGGTATAGTTCCTAGAGGTGTCTTGGTTCTTTGTCCTGGATTGCTGATTCCACAGATCCAGCATCCTGCTACAAAGTTTGTTGCAGCTTTATTGAAGCCTGGAGCTATTCAATGTTCTTGTACTCTATTCACCATGGCTTCCTTGGAATGATGTACTTGTCCATGAGCTACTTGTAACATAGGTGGAAATAGAGCTGCTGGTAGACAGTACTTTAATTCTCTTGACTTCCAAAGTCCATGTTCATCTTCTTCTGCCCCCAATCGTGTCCATTTTTCCTTTTCTCCTTGTGATGCTTGTTGTTGAATTTTGATCAACTCCCCTTCACTGGGCATTTGCTTCACATCTTGAGCTACGAAGACTTGCTCAGGTTCTTTTGATTGTAAGGCAATTCTCTTGGCTTCTGCATCTGCAAATGCATTTCCTTTAGCTTCCATGGTTTGGCTCTTAGTATGTGCTTGTAGTTTGATTATGCCAATCCTTTTAGATAGTTCCAATGCTCTGAAGAGTTCCATAATCAAACTGGCATGTTTGATGGGTTTTCCGTTTGCACCTTTGAAGTCCCTACTTTTCCAAATAACAGCGTAATCCTGGGACACCCCCCAAGCATAGCGTGAATCCGTGTAGATGTTAGCTGTCATGTTTTCAGCATGTATGCAGGCTTTGGTCATTGCTATGAGTTCTGCTTCTTGTGCTGACATGTTTGGTGTCAATGGTCCAGAGTCTATGACTTCAGTTTCAGTTGTTACTGCATATCCTGTCCTTGGGGATCCCTTATCATAATATCGTGATCCATCGACGAACAGGTTCATGTCTGGATTGTCCAGTGGTGTATCTTGGACATTAGGAAGAGGTAAAGTCTCTAATTCCATGAGGGCTAGGCAATCATGTAGAGATGATTGTGATGTATTTTCTGCGTCTGTAGCAGCATTTTCCTCCTCATCTGACGATTCACCATCATTACCATTTCCCCCTCTCCTCCCCTCTTTTGAATCGTTGATGGGAAGGAGTGTAGCTGGGTTTAGTACAGTGCATCTTGTGATGGTGACATGGGAGGCGCTTTATAGCGCTACTTCATATTTGGTAAGTCTGGCTGCAGAAAGATGCTTGGTTTTTGCTTGACTTAGTATTTCTGTGACAGCGTGAGGTACTTGTATACATAGTGGATGATCAAGCACAATGTCTGCCACCTTTTCCTTGAGTATCGCTGCTGCTGCCACTGCTCGGACACAGGATGGTGCTCCTCTGATAATCGGATCTAGCTGGGCTGAATAGTATGACACTGGTCTTTGTTTTGGTCCGTATTTCTGGGTGAGCACCCCTAAAGAATGCCCTCTGTTTTTATGGCAGAATAGGTTAAAAGGTTTTTTATAGTCAGGCAATCACAATGCTGGGGCTGTTATTATGGCTTGCTTTAGTTTTCTTACTGCTTCTTCAATGGTGTCCCTGTTTTCTGCTGATGCCTCCTTCTTTATTAATTCATATAGAGGTTGCATCAGTAATGAAGCTGAGGGTATCCATTCTCTGCAATAACCAATAAGGCCCAGGAAAGCTCTGATTTCTTTTAATGTTCTTGGGGTTTTTGCTTGAGTTATTGCTTTTGTTCTTTCATCAGTAAGATGCCTTGTTCCTTGGGATATGCAGTGTCCTAAAAAAATAACCTTTTTTTTGTACTAGCTGTAGTTTGTTTTTTGACACTCTGCAATCTTCTTCTGCCAAAAAGATGAGTAGTGATTCTGTTTCCTTTTTGCACTTCTCTTCTGTCTGTGCAGCAATAAGCAGATCATCGACATATTGAACTAACTGGGTGTCTGTAAAGTGCGGTCTCCATTTCTGCAGGATTAATGCCATTGCCTCTGAGAAATCGGATGGACTGGTTGCTCCCCCTTGGGGTAATCGTGTCCAACAATATTGTTTACCTTCGTGAGTGAATGTTAGAAACTTCTGGCTTTCTTCTGTAATGGGGACTGAAAAAAATGCGTTCGCGAGATCGATTGTCGAAAACCATGCAGCTGCAGTCGGAATCTGATTGAGTAAAGTGTGAGGATTGGGTACTATTGGAGTATTGACAATCAGTCTTTTATTGATTTCTCTTAGATCATGAACAAGTCTATATTGAACTTCATTTGTATTAGTTCGTTTTTTCACGGGAAACAAAGGAAAATTAAAAGGGGATCTGCATTCTTTAATAACCCCCACCTTCTTGTATTGTTCCACTTGCTGGGTTATGGCTTTTGATTGTGCTTCTGTAAGAGGATATTGTCTGATTGATACTGGTTGCGTTCCTGGTTTCAGCTGTAGCTGTACTGGCTGAACCCGCATGTGTCCAACATCATTCTTTCCCTTGGACCAGAGTTTTTCTGGTACTGCCTTTAACCAGTCAGGTACATCAGCCAAATCCTGTTTTGGTGCTGGGTTGGAATCTTGTCTTATATGATATATCTGTATGGCTGCTTCCATCTGTTGATGAACCTTCTCTGGTAATTTACTGGAAAATGTAATTCCTTTTGGTGTGTACTGTATGCAGGCTTGAATCAACTTTAGAACATCTGCTCCTAATAAGTTTACTGGGCAAGTACTAGAGGTGAGGAACTGGACCGGAATGGGAGTTTCAACGTCTTCAATGGTTAATACCATAGGTTTACTTTCCTTTAATTTCACTGTAGTTCCTTCTAAACCAGTTGCTAGAAGTGTCTCAGTGGTCATTAATTCACTTGGTACCTCTTCCTGCTTTAAAATTGTTCGGCTTGCTCCCGAGTCTATAATGCATTGATATTGGTGACCTGTTGGCAGTACAAGGGTCACTTGATCATTTTCTTGTTCAGATGGTGTTTTGGCAGGGAGGTACCTCGGGAAGCCACTTCTTCATGCTTTAGGTTTTTCTTGCTGGTTTTCACACCATTCCTTGTATTTTCTGCAATTCTTCTTGAAATGTCCTTCTTGCTTGCAGAAATAACACTTTCTGTCATCTTGCTTGGTTCCTTCTTTTGAGTTCCTTCCTGTGGCCCCTTGCGTTGGGCTTCTGATTTTCCACTTGCTTTGTTCTTGGACAACGTGAACTGTTACCTTCGGTATGGCATTCTTTTCTTTGGCTTTTCTTATTTTTTCATTTTCTCTTTCCTCCATTCCTTCTAGCACCTGAACTATTGCTTCAAGTTCCATATAAGATGTTTCTGGCCTAACCTGGAACAACTGAGTTCTATAGGCTTCTGTCAACCCATTTAGGAATTTAGTTTTTAACAGTCTTTTGTGTTGAGGGTTATCTGTTGCATATCCTTCATCAGTGTGTCGTATAGTGACTTTATCATAGTAAGTTCTGATGGACTCAGTCTTCTCCTGTTTCAAGTCTGGGGCTGCTGGTGCCCTGAGTGTCTGTGCATGACACCATCTCTTAAGTCTTGTCATGTACATCTTTCCACTTTCGAACGTTGTTCTATTTTCCTCTGCCGGGGCGGCCTCTATGGCTGGGCAATCGTTTGCTGCAATTGCTGCTGCCATGGTGCTTACTGCTTGAGCTGTTCCTGGTCCTAGTATAGCCTCACACAACTGGTGATAGTCGACCCATGCTGGTGTCCATATGGCTTGAATTCTTTCCATATAGGCATAAAATGCTGTTGGGTTTTTTCTAGGATCTGGGGACTCTGCAACTATTTTTGCGAGGTCGTTGCCATACCAGGGTTTGTGGTGTTGGCTCTGTACGATGTATGGTTCATCCACCCTGGTTGCATCATTTGTGTTGCGTATTCTCTGCACTTGTACTGGATACAGAGCAATAGGCAATGCTGACCATCTTCCAGCATTTCTGGTTGCATAGTTATCTTGGCATGGCGGTTCATGGGGTGAAATCCAGTTTTCACAATTTGGGCAATGTTCATATCCTTCTGGAATGCAAAACTGACATACCGGACACAATCTTTCTGGAAAATATGTCACTTTATTCTGTACATTAGGTACCTGGGCATGAAAAGCTGTAGAGGCTGTGTCTTGATCCCTTGCTTCTCCTCTCCGCCTGATTTGCACCCTTTCGCCTATAGTTCCTGATTGTGGACTATTGTTTACTGGACTCATAGCTTGATTCCAGGTGTCTACCACTCGTTTAAACATGAGGGGAACTTTAGGTGCCCAGTTTCTTTGGTTTGATCTTGTTGGGGTTTCTTGTGATAAAGTATCAGGACACTGGGGCATACTCTGTACACATAACTCAGGTAAATCATTCGGGTTTTCAACCACAGATCCTTCCAAGATAGGGCTGATTATTCGCCACTCTTTTCCTGGTTCATCTCTTTTCAATTTCACTGTTAGTGAGCTTGCAGGTGATTCAATTCTGTTCATACTAGGGGTACCTGGGTGTGCATGCATGTCTGGGTATAGGGGTGGGGTATAGTGTGGAGGTGCTGTTGCTGGAATCACAGGCAGTGAGTTAAACGCTGGTTGTAGTGCTATTGAGTACTCTGGTACAATGGGGAAATCATTTTCCTCATCTCTTCTTATATTTTCATTTTCTAATTCTTGTGCTACAGTGATCCAGATGGATACTTGATCTCTACAATTATGCTTAATTATCCAACTCTTGTTACAGGAGGCAAATTTTTCCCATTTCTCTAAGTCTAGTGTCCCTTCTGACGGAAAACCTGCTCTTTTGAAAATTTTACTTATTCCTTTCAGAGCTTTCCTCCCCTCCCTGTTACTAACAATATCCACGGGTTTGTCGGGCCCTGACATCTTTACAGACCGCGCTCCCATGCCTGGGTGAACGTGCGCGGAACCCCTCCTGATGTGGTATTTTAGTAACTCCTTATGAGGGACTTAAAATCTCCTTGTGAGATGCTGACTCTGAAGAATTTCTTCTATCCTTGTACCTAAAGAGCTCCTTAAATCCATCTGTGGACAAATGACTGGGGTTGTAGTGTTGCCCCTTCCTCCCTGTATTGGTGGAAAATCTATTAGTACTGCTCCCCAAGTGAGACCTGCATAATAGATTATTTCTTCTGGATCACTGAGATGAGTCCCTAATATTATTGTTAAGTTACTCCAAGGGTCTATCCTCCTGCCTATAAAGATTCCTGCTTGTACCAGTACCCCTGTTGTTCCTTGTGTTCTTGGTAAACTCTCCACTATTCTTGGAATTCGTTCACCTTGTGTCTGCAAAATTATGTGTCCTGTGCACCGCAGGCAATCATACCTGAGTCTCCTTTCTATTGGGGTTACCATGTAAGTTTATCCCTTGTTTTCTTTCAGACAGTAGCTGTTCTTTGTTACTGACCCTTTGTATTTTCTTAACACAACATTCTTAACACAACAACACAAGTACAAGATTTGTATACACCTCTTTGGTTATTTATCAATTCAAACTGTTTATCAGCATTTAGAATATACCTTGGCCATACGCCACCTTTTAAAAATTTAAAAGTTTCCTGGATATTTGATTAATTCCCCCTGTACACTTGTGACCATTTAGCTGAAGATATTTACCCACAATTCAACAATATAACATAAATGTATGGTACCTTTAAAAATAAAAAAATTTCTGACTGACACTGGGCTCTTTAAGATATTCTCTGACCTTCCCGACTGGACTTCCCCAGATTTCAAGAAACGCTGAGACAAGTGAGCAGGTAGAAATCTACACATTAAATCTCACTTACCGGTTTTTGGTATCAGCGGTTCCTGAAAGATCAGAGGATTTGTTGCCAGTGGAGGAGATGCTGGAATATCCCCGGACGATGCTCCCAAATGTTAGGGTATGTTAACCTCTTCAGGTCTGGTCTATAAACTCTCTGCAGTTATCAGTCAGAATTCTTTTCCTTTAGCAACCGGTTGGAGGTCAATGAATGATAAGATGACACAAGTTCATGTGTAACCGAAGCAAATCATAAATGACCTGCTAGGGGCCGTCATAGCTTTATTATTTATAGCTTAAAAACAAAGGATTCATGTTTGCCAATACATTTAGCCAATCAGAATACACCATGTATGTCTTGAAATACATCGATTGTCATACAATGTTCCAAGTGGCAACTAGAATAGCCTTGAAAATGGTTATTGTTTCGTTTATCAGTCTTTCGGACATAAACTCAGAAGATTTCTTTCAGCATTCTTCTCAATTAGCCTTGGATATATCTGGTGTTGCTTTGTCCGCCTTGGATACATTTAATGTTGCATTTGTCTTTGTACAAGTCATGCTTCAGGACAAGATATTCAGCAAATATAGTATTCTGACCAACTCTGCAATATTTTTCTTAAGGACACATGAACCCATTTTGTGATTAACAGTAAATATCTTAATAAATGCTAAAAAGCGTGAATCAATATATATTTGCTATACTGCGGAAGCTCCTACACTATCACGCCTTTGCAAATGTCTTACATCGGCAAACTTATTTAGTACTACAGTATTTTCCAAATAGGGTTACATTGTCACAACATTGTGTTCCCTAACTGATTGATTTTGTTAAATGCAACAATTGATAAAGTCACCTGAAAACTACTCTGTGTAGTCTTATTTTGTTTCTAATTCTTATCTACATTTTATCCCCTACCTCTAATCAAGGCATTTTTAAATGCTGGGGGGCTACCAGGATGCGAGGCCTAACCAGTCCTGTGGTCTGAATTTGAATGTTCTTGCGAAATTACTGTGGGGGACATGTACTAAGCAGTGATAAAAGTGGAGAAGTGAGCCAGTGGAGAAGTTGCCCAAGGCAATCAATCAGCATTGATGTACCATTTCTAATTTGCATACTTTAAAAGTATACAGAGCAGCTGATTAGTTGCCATGGGCAACTTCTCCACTGGCTCCCTTCTCAACTTTTATCACTGCTTAGTACATTTCCCCCTTAATTTCCTACTTCTTAATTCATTACTAGATTCACTACTTACTTTAATCCTATAATTGGGCTTTTTGGCTTTGTTTGTGGGCATTGTTTTGTGTCCAGACCGGTGTCAGATGGTGTGCATTTGCTGGGAAGACAGGGAAGACTTCTAATATGCTGCATCTCCTGATGTGTGTCTCCCAGAAGTGGCTGTCAGCAATCAAATGCATGCTAGACACCCCATTCCAAGCTGATTGTGACATCACAGAACACGCATCATAGAACAGGCATGCTAGAGCATGGCTCTTCAACCTGCGGCCCTCCAGCTGCTGTGGAACTACACATCCCAGCATGCCCTGCCTCAGTTTTAGCATACCTTAATAGCAAAACTGTGGCAGGGTATGCTGGGATGTGTAGTTTCACAGCAGCTGGAGGGCCACAGGTTGAAGACCCATGTGCTAGAGCCAAGCCACAGGTACATCGAATGCTAGCTACAGTAGCTGCCTGATTAAATCCTTTTTTTCCCCACAGCATTCCGATGCAGAAGGTTCCATTGAACCAGAGATCATTCCACTGAGAAGTACATGCTGCCTGGTTGATTGCATTGTGCAAATTTAATCACGGAGCCAGTCGGCTTGGGGGTGGCTCTGGTGAGTGGGTGGTAGGGTGGGTGGTGTGTCGGAGGTGGAGCACATGCAATTTATTGTGCATCATCCAGCCAGTGAGAGAGAAAGCTAATGCAGGAGTGTGCCTGCTTGTCAGTGGGTTATGTACCTTGCCAGACGTCAAATCTACATGGAGCAGCTGGAGGGGACAAGAGTAGGGTTGCAAAATCTAGATAGAAGAGCATATAAGGTGGTGCATTCTCCATGATTGTGTCAGCTTATGTTTTGGTGCACTGCACTTTCCTCCACCCCATTTCGACCTATGGCTAAGTTTTAGGCTTTTTGGTTAAGATCAAGTGTATTCAAGATCTGAAAACAATCAATGTTCATCTTTGATGGCAATAGTAGTGGTATGATATTTGCTGCTTTTGAAAAGCCAAAATCTGATATGTCCCCTACCTGGGGGGCCATATATTAAATGGCTTTTTAGAAAAGGGAGATGGAAGAAGAGCTTTCAGTACCTGCAGGATCGGTGCATCTTTCCTATTCTATCCTCCAAAAATAGATTCAGTTGCCTTTTCCAGTGTGTTTTGGATGCGCCTTTGCAAATGTCTTACATTGACCAACTTATTTAGTACTACAGTATTTTCCAAATAGGGTTACAATGTCACAACATTGTGTTCCCTAATTGCTTGATTTTTTTTTTAATGCAACAATTGATAAAGACACCTGAAAACTACTCTGTGGAGTTTTATTTTGTATCTACATCATATCTACATTTAATCCCCTACCTCTAATCAAGGCATTTTTAAATGCTGGGGGGCTACCAGGATGCGAGGTCTAACCAGTCCTCTGGTCTGAATTTGAATATTCTTGCGAACTAACTGTGGACGACATGTACTAAGCAGTGATACAAGTGGAGAAGTGAGCCAGTGGAGAAGTTGCCCAAGGCAATCAATCAACATTGATGTAACATTTCTAATTTGTATACTTTAAAAGTATACAGAGCAGAAGGACTTCCGGTGGGCGGATCATCGCGATGGCCGCATTTTACCGAAGGCTCCGTCTGTCTGCTTTAATCTAAAGCCATCGGCTGGTTTCCAGAGTCCAACCTATGGTAGCTTGGTGAAGTTTGAATGCTGGAAGAATGGACCAACCAAGGAAACTATAAATTGTACTGGACGGAGCCCTGATCCCACCGGAGTTTTGCCTGATCGTGCTGGGGCCTACTGGCGTGCGGAGCTGAGCCGCCATTGTCACAAGGCCGTTCCCTTTGCCTGCTTTCCCCACTCGGACACTAATTAGCCTGGCCGTGGGTGACTGCCTAATTATTCTGGCTCACCTGCACGCTGTTTGGAGAGGATCCACTGCCGGAGAACAGGTTCGGAGGCTGCCGCGGGTCCACTGCTGTCGGATGCCCTGCGACTTATGGCGGCTGAGTGGATAGCCGGGACCTTGGGTGGCCTATGAATGCGGGCGCCACTTCATGCCTGACGGCGGGGATTGGAGGGAACGGAATGTGCCTGTGCGGGACGGCGCACTTGAGCTGCTGGCGGCTGGGGTGGACCGCTGATATCCTGGGCGGTCTGTGAGTGAGGGAGCGACGGAGAGAGAACCGGAACTGTGCCTGCGTGAAAGAGCTGCTGGGGAGCCGAGGAATTGAGGCCTCTACGTCCCCCAACGGCGTTGCCTGCTGTCGCTGGAAGCTTTGGCGGTGGTGCATACTGCTTCCACCCCACCCAATCTACGCCCGACGACGCATCCATCCCCCCTGCCGGGACCGTGGAGATTGGTGCTTCTGACCGCTCACACCCGTGTGTCGCCGGGACCGGCCGGCCGGATGTCACACCCTACGCTACACCCTGCTTCCCTGCATAGAATCTCTGGGGTTGGTCGTGGGGGTCCCTGGTGCGGTGTCCGCTTCACCCGCCCCTGAAATTATCTGCACACTGGGACACCGGCCCTGCTCCATCGTACACAGTGGTGGAGTAGCCGGGGACGATGGTGACCACTTTCATCGGAGAGCAGGAGAGAGGAGGCTTTTTTTTACCCAGATACTGGAGGACTGCCTGATCAGGATGCTATATCAGTGGTGAAATACCTATCCAGGTAGTGCTGGTGTCTGTAATGTGAAAGCTTCTTAACGAAGTGACAAGCTTTGTTTCATTTAATCTCTCAACCTTTCCTTGTGTACCTTCCTATCTTTTTGGAATATTTTTTCCCTCTCTTTCTATATCTTTCCTTTCTAGTTTAACTTCCATTCTTTGTGCACTACCTTAACTCCTCATATATATAACATCAGTTGGACAGTCTGCTCCTTTGGATACTACGGTGCCCGCCTGCCATCTAGTGACGTTTGAGGTACATTGCAAGAGAACTGTACTGTTGCTCATATACCTGTATGCTCAGGGAAGATTTAATATATGTATAGTAATACAGTTGCACAAACGAGATCACTACTTTAGATTTATTCTGTTACACTGCTATAATTTGTATGCTACGGTACTTGTTATGTTGTACTTCTTCACTTACGCTACTGCAATTCCCTATCTCATAACTGTTTAGTACATAATTTTGTTAACTATACTATAGAATAGCAGTGGTGCCGTCTTGTGGTGCAAGACTGTAACATCACGATCCCTACAAATGGGTATTTGTCAATAGCAGCATTTTTCATTTAATTCTAATTTTATATATACCATTACTATTGCCTCCCCCCCCCCCCCTTTTTTTTCCTCTCTTCTTCCTTTGTTATTCTCTATGTAATTTGTGATGAATATTCACCCACATGTGATAGGGGTTTGACATCGCATTTAGGTTGTCCTAATTGCTGTTGGTGAGATTACTGACACCCACTTGTTTGTGGATATTCTTTAGTTCTATTGAAATATTTCTTGACATCAATAGCACCGTCAATCACGATTCATAGAACTACATAAGACCTCTGGCATCCTAGAATTTGTGAGGTGTTTAATACTCAATTAGACATAATAATGTGATTCAGAGGTTTAACGGGTCATTGGCCTACTTATTGTAATATGTGATTTTTATTATTTTTTCTGCCTATTTCGGGGGCACATTCAATTTCTGGTCTAAGACTTCTGTTCATAGTATGGACACATTTTTAGACAGGTCTCAAATGTCAACCATGAAAAACAGGAATAAGGTCAAGAACACTCAACCCTTGAGCTCCACTACACGTGGCTCGGATAGCTCTTCCCCATCCATCACACCTCCAGAAAGCCCCCCTATGGGAGGCACCAGGGTTACCCCTAGTTTGCTAAATCCTGCACAAACATCTCAAATTGAACAAAAACTAGACACCATTCAGGCTTCTATTAACACCATTCTAACACATCTAGAAACAAACACTAAACACTTGGTTGAGGTGGAACAACGCACCAGTACCAATGAGGATGTAGTGTTCATTCTAGCACCCTGCACCTTTCAAATCCTGTGCAGTTCCTCTTTCCTGCCTGGGGTGTCGCTCTCTGCTCTGGTGCTTCTCAGCATACACAGGTCTGTATCACAGCACTGAGTAACAGATCAGAGTGTGCTGAGAAGCACCAGTGCAGAGAGCGACACCCCAGGCAGGAAAGAGGAACTGCACGGATTTTGAAAGGTGCAGGGTGCTAGAATGAACACTAAGGATGCCATTTCTGAACTTAAACAATTTGCTGAGGCACAGGCCCAACATAACATCAAACTGGAATCTAAACTAGAAGATTTACAGAATAGAACCTTACAGAGTAATCTGCGGTTCTTAAGTATCCCGAATCTGTAAAAGGTACAGATCTAAAGGATCTCCTTAGCACTGACATCATATCCATACTGAATGTTCCCACCTCCTCAGGCACAGTTATGATTGAAAGAGCACATCGTATAGGGCCTGAAAGAGAGAACCGAGATGTAAGGCCAAGGCCGGTCATAGCTAATTTTTTTTATTATAGGGATAAGGAGAATGTACTAATGGCCTACCGCAAAAAATGCACTCTCATGGGTGGTCATTCCGAGTTGATCGCTTGTTATATTTTTTTCGCAACGGAGCGATTAGTCGCTAATGCGCATGCGCAATGTCCGCAGTGCGACTGCGCCAAGTAAATTTGCTATTAAGTTAGGTTATTTACTCACGGCATTACGAGGTTTTTTTCTTCGTTCTGGTGATCGTAGTGTGATTGACAGGAAGTGGGTGTTTCTGGGCGGAAACTGGCCGTTTTATGGGTGTGTGCGGAAAAACACTGCCGTTTCTGGGAAAAACGCGGGAGTGTCTGAAGAAATGGGGGAGTGTCTGGGTGAACGCTGGGTGTGTTTGTGACGTCAAACCAGGAACGAAACTGACTGAACTCATCGCAGTGGCCGAGTAAGTCTGGAGCTACTCAGAAACTGCTAAGAACTGTCTATTCGCAAATCTGCTAATCTTTCGTTCACAAATCTACTATGCTAAGATTCACTCCCAGTAGGCGGCGTCTTAGCGTGTGCAAAGCTGCTAAAAGCAGCTTGCGAGCGAACAACTCGGAATGAGGGCCATAGTGCGTGGTGCTCAAATCTTGATCTTTCAAGATTTTTCTAATGCGGTTACTCAGAAACGTAGAGAATTTACACCTATCTGTAAACAGCTTTTTGAAAACAACATCAAATTCGCACTTTTGTATCCTGCCAAACTCAGAGTAACCACTAATGGCAGCACACAGATGTTTGATGATCCTACTCAGACCAGGAGTTGCCTTAAACTTGCCTCACTCACTTCAGCTAGCCACCCGCCCCCAAATGGGTGACAACTAAGACCATTATAAATTACTTAGGTTAATGATACCGTATTGTTGAGTTGGGTTTGGTGTAACTAGGAAAGCCTCACCCTGTAATGGTGGGTGTTACACCTGATACAAATGTACTATTGTTATTGTTAATGTTATTTTGGTTGCTCTTCTTTGTTCCTTTTTCTTTCCCTCTTGCTTCACCCCCTCGTTCTCGGCCATGCATGTCCGAGTCTCGGTCTCGAGCTGATGGGAGATCTTACATATGCTCTGCTAGCTGGGACAGAGCAGATGTACTATACTTTCAAGTCAATTTACACACAAAAATCACTAAACTTGGCATAGGATGCCACAATCACAGGCATCCAGTATGCGGATTCCGCAAGTCACCTCAAATTCATTTAGGCTTTTATCGTGGAATGTGGCAGGCCTGAATTCAGCCATCAAAAGGCGTAGAGTGTTGACACACTTAAAAAGCGCCCATCCAGACATAATGTTTCTACAGGAAAACTCACTGGTTGAAAAACTCAAACCCCACATAAAAGAGTCCCTGGTTAGGGGATTGCATTTCGGCTTCTTATGGTAAGAAAAAAAGAGGAGTTACTATTTTATTTGCTAAGAATCTCAACTTTGAAGTGACCAAAACTATCGCTGACTCAGAAGACAGATACCTCATGCTAAATGTACTATTACACGGTGAACATTTTACACTACTTAACATCTATGCACCAAATTCACCTAATTTTACATTCTTTTCAAACGATATCTAATTTGTTAATGCACTACGCCACACCTAACTTAATTATTGGAGTGACATGAATTTGCTCCATGATGCCGCCCTAAACCATTCTAAATCTCTAGTGAATTTGTCTCCTCATAACAGAGAAGGCATTTCCCTTTTATGCTCTCAGCACTCTTTGTTGGATGTCTTGAGACTCCAAAATGGCTCTAGCAGAGAATATATGTACCACTCACGAGTTCATGACACCTTTACGAGATTGGACTATATTCTACTAGACGAATCCTTGTACACACGGGTTACCCGCACTTTTATAGATAATATTATAATTTCAGACCATGCCCCGATTTTATGTGATATAGAGAGGAGAAATCCTCACCATACATCTAAATTATGGTGCTTCCCAATGTACTTGTCACAAAATGAAGACTTCCAATAATATCTCAAAACTAATTGGCAGGCTTATGTGGATGACAACATACAACACTGGGATAATATAGTCCTATTTTGGGAAGCCTCGAAAGCAGTAATGCGAGGGCATATTATATCATATGTAGCTAAGCGTAACAAAGACAAAAAAGAACAATTGCACTCTCTAACTGAAAGATTACATCACTCACATCAACAGTACCTACTCACTACAACAGAGGAAAACAAATCCATATATCTACAGGAAAAAGGTTTACTAGAAGCCTTTCTTTTACAAGAAGCAAAACTTAAGACTGAATATATGAAAAATCAATATCATCGTTGGGGTGGTAAATCTGGTCGACTACTAGCCTTTATGGCAAAACAGCAAAAGAAAAAATGTTACATAACTAAATTATTAGACCAGGGATCCGGAATACCTGTTACTTCTCACCCAGACATACTAAACTTACTAGAGTCATATTATACTGAGGACAGAGGGAAGGCCTTAATGATTCAATCACAGAGCAGGAAATTCTTGCAGCCATCGATTCCCTTAAATTAAACAAAGCACCAGGTCCGAACGGTTCAAATGCAAATTATTATAAACTGTTAAAATCCGAAATAGTCCCAACACTTTCTACTTTATTCCAACAAATCTTTAATGATAAGGTTTCTTACCCGTCATTCAATGAAGCCATAGCAATATTGATACCTAAACCAGGAAAAGATGTCTCTCTTATGGAATCTTACAGACCTATTGCATTGTTAAATCAAGACTACAAGATTTTGACTAGAATATTGTCTACCAGACTACAAAATTTAATGCCATCTCTCCTAACCCCACATCAATTAGGCTTCACATTGGGTCGTCACTCGGTCTTGGGGATTCGCTCGGCTATAGCGGTATTAGCATCCTCACCAGCAAACAAGGCTTCTTCAACTATAATATTGAGTTTGGAAGGCCTTTGACAAAGTCTTATGGGAATACTTGTTCAAAGTGCTGGAATACAGAGGTTTTGGAAATCTCTTTGTGGAGATGATTACGTTTTTTTACTTAGAACCCAGTACTAGACTGTTGATCAATGGCCTTCTCTGCAAACCATTACAAATGCAATGGGGGACACGTCAGGGTTGCCCACTGTCACCCTTGCTGTTCAACCTGGCGCTGGATCCTTTGTTAAACCATTTACAACAATGGTCAACCTTTTGGGGGCGAAAATTGGAGAGCAGGAATTAAAATTGCAGGCCTTTGCCGACGATGTAATACTTTTTGTCTCTAACCCTGAAGTGAGTTTGGAACCTTTGTTTAATAAACTCAATTATTTTGGCTCACTTTCGGGATTTCGGATTAATTTATCTAAATCAAAGGCAATGGCTTTAGGCAATCGTCCTTATACACCACCTAATTCTCTTGGAGGATTGCAGTAGACCTCTTCCCAGATACAATACCTGGGGATATACCTAACCAAAAATATCCACAACTTGTACTATGCAAACATAACCCCACTTATTGCACAAATTGAAGCAGAACTAGAGGGGTGGCAGCACCTACAGTTATCATATCTGGGAAGAGCCAATTTAATCAAACTGATCACTTTCCCAAAGTTATTATACCCGCTGCAAGTTCTCCCACTCATACTCACTTTAGCTGATGAAAAAAAATTGTGGAATTGTTCAGAAAATTCATCTGGTCCAAGAAAAGGCCAAGAATTAGCCTAAAAATACTACAAAAGACTAGAGAAGAGGACGGAATAAACTTCCCTAATGTTAAATTGTATAATCAGGCAGCCACCTGTCAATATATTAAAGACTGGCTTCATGGGAGAGATTAATATGCAAATTATACACTTGAAAAGCAATTTCTTTCCAACCTAGACTTGACCTGCTTTTTACAATTGCCCAAACATGAGATTCCTACCCATATACTGGACAATCCCTTGCTCATGTCAACATGGTCAACATGGCACACAATACGTAATAAAGCTAAGCTTCACACTCTATATTCTTTGCATCTTCCCTTTTTAGGCAATGTCAGCTTCCAACATGGCTTAGCAACACAACCATTTAGATCGTGGCAGGAACAGGGAATACGCTCAGTCAGACACCTTGCAAATTTGGATACAAAAAAACCTCTTACTTACGTACAAGCAAAATCTCGCTATGATTTTTTACCAGTGTGCACTTTGGCCTTACTCCAGGCACAGCATTACACTAATTATTACTTTTCTGAACGAGGAGACTGGTGTAATCCGCTTGATGATGCCTTTCAAAATGTGAGTTATTCCACAAAAGCCATAACTTACTTTTACAAAATATTAAGGCTGCCTTATCATACTGGTGAATTTCAAACGAGTATCACAAAATGGCTAGCACACTTTTCCAATTTGAAGGAAGAGGACATTTTGAAAACTCTATCATATTCTATTAAAACCATTTCAGCTACATCCTACAAAGACATGTTTTTTAAAATATTCAATAGAGGATACCTATCTCCCCACCATTGTAACTTAATTGGCATGAGTACTACATCCGTTTGCATAAATGTGCTTGCCCTCAAGCAACCTTATACCATTGTTTGTGGGAATGTCCCATGATTCAGCGTTTCTGGATGGCGATAAGACAATTTGCAATTGAACACCTGGTGAATTTTCTATTATTGACCCCAGAATGAGCAATTCTTGGATTTCTGCCTAACACTCCAAAAATTTCAGTGGGTTGCAAGAAATTATTGCTGTTTGTCTCTTCGGTAGCCAGAAAATGCATATTACAACAATGGATCTCTCCCACACCCCCATCCCTCATCATGTTTAAAGAAAAATTATTTCAAATGTTTAAACTTGAATGGACTGAAACCACACTACACAAAGACTCCCAACTGGAGAATTATTTTGTAGTATGGGAAAGTTACATAGACACTTAACCCATTGAAACCAGACAGCAAATACATAAATGTTTTCGCATGACTGTCTGATATGAGACTAGATTATTCATGCAGGACCCACCGGCCACTTTGAGTTGAGGGACGACGGATGACTCGGACGCGCATGGCTTTACCCCCCACCCCTCCCTTTATTCTTCTTCTCTCCCTTTACCCTCTCTCCCTTCTTTCCTTCTTTCTCTGCTTTTTCCATTTCTATTTAATTAGACTTTAAGTTGCAATCATCTATTGTATGCCGTTAAGTCGCAACAAAATCCATCAGTAGACTGTAGTAGTTCAACATGACTTGTTGTTTGTTGATCTTTGATGTCAATGATATACTTTTACAATATAAAAATCGCTGTGTATACATACAATTGATATATCAAGTGGTGGAAAATTTAAGAAAATGTGTGCAATGGATGATAGTATTCCCTTCTGTTATCAATTGTTGTACGAGTTGCAATAAAAACATTTTTGGAAAAAAAAAAGTATACAGAGCAGCTGATTGGTTGCCTTGGGCAACTTCTACACTGGCTCCCTTCTCCACTTTTATCACTGCTTAGTACATGTCCCTCTTAATTTCCTACTTCTAAATTCATTACTAGATTCACTACTTACTTTAATCCTATAATTAGGCTTTTTGGGCCTTCGCTTGTGGGCATTGTTTTGTGTCCAGACCGGTGTCAGGTGGTGTGCATTTGCTGGGAAGGCAGGGAAGACTTCCAATATGCTGCATCTCCTGATGTGTGTCTTCCTCAAGTGGCTGTCAGCTATCAAATGCATGCTAGACACCCCATTCCAAGCTGATTGTGACATCACAGAACACGCATCATAGAACAGGCATGCTAGAGCATGGGTCTTCAATCTGAGGCCCTCCAGCTGCTGTGGAACTACACATCCCAGCATGCCCTGCCTCAGTTTTATCATACCTTAATAGCAAAACTGTGGCAGGGTATGCTGGGATATGTAGTTTCACAGCAGCTGGAGGGCCACAGGTTGAAGAAGCATGTGTAAGAGCCAAGCCACAGGTACTTCGAATGCTAGCTACAGTAGCTGCCTGATTAAATCCTTTTTTTTCCCCACAGCATTCCGATGCGGAAGGTTCCATTGAACCAGAGATCATTCCATTGAGAAGGACATACTGCCTGGTTGATTGCACTGTGCAAATGAAATCACGGAGCCTGTCAGCTTGTGGGTGGCTCTGGGGACTGGATGGTTGGGCGGGTAGTGTGTCGGAGGTGAAGCACATGCAATGGATTGTGCATCATCCAGCCAGTAAGAGAGAAAGCTCATGCAGTAGTGTGCCTGCTTGTCAGTGGGTTATGTACCTTGCCAGACGTCAAATCTACATGGAGCAGCTGGAGGGGACAAGAGTAGGGTTGCAACATCTAGATAGAAGAGCATATAAGGTGGTGCATTCTCCATGATTGTGTCAGCTTATGTTTTTCTGCACTGCGCTTTCCTCCACCCCATTTCGTCCTATGGCTAAGTTTTAGGCTTTTTGGTTAAGATCAAGTATAGTCAAGATCTGAAAACAATCAATGTTCATCTTTGATGGCAATAGTAGTGGTATGATATTTGCTGCTTTTGAAAGCCAAAATCTGATATGTCCCCTACCTGGGGGGCCATATATTAAATGGCTTTTTAGAAAAGGGAGATGGAAGAAGAGCTAACAGTACCTGCAGAATCGGTGCATCTTTCCTATTCTATCCTCAAAAAAATAGATTCAGTTGCATTTTCCAGTGTGTTTTGGATGCGCCTTTGCAAATGTCTTACATCGACAAACTTGTTTAGTACTACAGTATTTTCCAAGTAGGGTTACATTGTCACAACATTGTGTTACCTAATTGCTTGATTTTTTTAAATACAACAATTGATAAAGACACCTGAAAACTACTCTGTGGAGTCTTGTTTTGTGTCTACTTCTTATCTACATTTAATTCCCTACCTCTAATCAAGGTATTTTGAAATGCTGGAGGGCTGCCAGGATGCGAGGCCTAACCAGTCCTCTACTCTGAATTTGAATGTTCTTGCGAACTAACTGTGGAGGACATGTACTAAGCAGTGATAAAAGTGGAGAAGTGAGCCAGTGGAGAAGTTGCCCAAGGCAATCAATCAGCATTGATGTAACATTTCTAATTTGCATACTTTAAAAGTATACAGAGCAGCTGAATGCTAGCAACAGTAGCTGCCTGATTAACTCCTTTTTTTCCCCACAGCATTCCGATGCAGAAGGTTCCATGGAACCAGAGATCATTCCTTTGAGAAGGACATGATGCCTGGTTGACTGCACTGTGCAAATGAAATCACGAAGCCAGTCGGCTTTTGGGTGGCTCTGGTGACTGGGTGGTAGGGTGGGTGGTGTGTCAGAGGTGGAGCACAAGCAATTGATCGTGCATCATCCAGCCAGCGAGAGAGAAAGCTCATGCAGGAGTGTGCCTGCTTGTCAGTGGGTTATGTACCTTGCCAGACGTCAAATCTACATGGAGCAGCTGGAGGGGACAAGGTTAGGGTTGCAAAATCTAGATAGAAGAGCATATAAGGTGGTGCATTTGTGGTACCCCTGTCCCAGCAGGAAACCCTGCAAGATTGCCCTAGAGATATCAGAGATTCCCTCAGACTATTCAAGATTCTGACAACACAGGGTTAATGGAACAAGAGGGGCACTAGGACCCAGGGAAGGCAGACTCAGCTCTAAAGCAGGATAGGAAAAGCCCGCTATTTTGATAACCCTGTGACCTGTGTAAGGAGTGAGCTGGGGAGTTGCAACATTACATGTTTGCAGAGGAGGAAATAGGAGCTGCAGTGTGGAGAGCGTGCAGGAGGGCCAGTGCGTGGACACACGTGGCGAGTAGCAGGAGTGACGCAGAGGCGGTGTTCCCAGAGCAGGACAAGGGGTCAGAGCTGAGTGCGGCAACGCATAGCGCCCACTCTAGCGTGACCCAGGTTTAGAGACAGCTAGGCTGCGATTGCTTCCACAGAGGCCTACTACGCACCGGCAGCGGGCGAGACTACAGTGACCAAGGGATACTGTGTGTCAGGGATCGCGACATCCACCTGGAGCTGGCAACTGCAGAAGGTACTGGGCATTAGCACTGTCACCACAGAACTGAGCCAGGGACACTGGGCATCAGCATTGTCACCACAGAACTGAGCCAGGGCTATTACAAAGACACGTCTCCCCTTCTCTCCTTCCATATCTCATATTAAGACTGGGTTACCTGCCCAGAGGCAGATTCTGCTACCCAGCAACGGTGAATGGGACAGTGACTGTGGGTATAATAAACCCTATTTATAGAAATAGACTTAAATCCCTGTGCACAGGTCAGGTTTTGTTTACCACACACTTGCAAGTGTTAGTAATAAAAGGTATACCATTGCTACCTTAAAATAGTAATTGGGACATACTAGTATTAATAGCACTTTTGTGATACGTTATATAGGCTATAGATAAAGTAACTCAACTTACTGTTGATGAGACCACTGTACTGAAAGTGTTGTGTTTGTTATAAGTGCAGAAGCATTATTGAGGTGACCTGTTTACTAACCAGGTTTCTGACAACATAGAGAAATTTAGGGGTTCTCGCCCCAGTGACGTAGTACACATGCAGGTTGTAACAATTGTGGAATAATAAAAGGCCCTGATTGCATAGCCCTATTGTTACTTGCTCCTTGAGTCCCCAGCAGGTGTCTCTGAACTGCTGGATAACAAGAACTGGGGTTTCCCCGCACCGATAAGGTAATCGCACTCACACTCGGGCCAGGTGTGTCACATCTCTATTGGCGTCACGAACAGGATCCGGAGCCCAATTCAAAGAAGTAACCCGGGAAAACAGTAATGGAACAACAACTACAGGCTGGGGATGGAGCACCAATAGGTGTAGCACCAATAGAACAGAGGGGAGAACAACAAGAGCCACCTGCTATGGCAGCAGCCACACCAATCACGCTTCCATACTACTTTGGGGCGCCGTGGCTTCCTACCTACAGCGGTGATACTAACATGCCGCAAGGAACCACATTCGTTGAATTCAAAAATAAACTGAAGTCGATGTTCCGTTTATACTCATTACAGGAACAGCAAAAGTGGAGATCCTGATAGGTCAGCTAACGGGGTCTGCCCTCCGCGAAGTGATATCATGGCCCCCAGACAATAAGAAGGATGTGGAACAAATATTGAAAAGACTATCTACCACCTTTGAAACAAAATCCCTTCCAGAATTAAAAATTAAGCTTTATGCAAGAAAGCAACAGTCAGGAGAGATGCTGCGAGATTATGCTCTCAGTTTACAAGAGACACTGAGGGAAATCCAGGCCATTGACCCTGAAGAAGCAAAAAACTCTGACGAATCGTTGACGGTCTAATTGATAGAAGGGGCATTAAGAGAGAGCGTGCAAGCACAACTGAGATTATTGCACAGGCAGATGATGGGAAAATCATTCCCAGACTTCAAAGAAGCCGCTATCGCAGTAGTCGGCACGCAAATAGAATGCGAAGATGAATACCCAGAATTACTGGGTTTCCGCGAACATCAAAATCCACACGAAGCCGGGGCTACCAGTCCTGAAAGGACGAAGAGGAGCAAGGAGACCACGATGCAAGGTGGGCAGAACCCCTCCGGGGACCAGTTACAAATGTTGCGGAAACAAATGGAGGAACTAACAGTCAGGATAGCGGACATACAAAGAGAGATGCGTCAGATGGCAAGGCAACCAACGTACAACACCGGGGAGTACGGATGGAAGGCAGATCGGCGTAGACCAACTGGGAACCGATGGGACCCCCAAGAGAGTTCGGCAGGCGACCCACTGACCAGTTCGATAGCCAGGGACATCCTCTTTGTCGACAATGCCAAGAAACCGGTCATGAGGACAGAAATTGTTACCGCTCTGAGCCTTTAAACTCCAATGCCCTGAGGACGGGGGCCGAGCCTCAGGGAGAACGTCGGGAATAGACCCAGATCCAGAGAAGTGGTGGCCCCAATATATAGGACAATGTCCGACCATGCCTGTAATCATAAATGGAATAGAGACACTCGCCATGCTAGACACAGGGTCGCAAATAACAACTATACAGCTGGCGACCCTCCGACAACATAGGGGAGAGGATCCGTTACTTTCACCACCCCCTTCCTGGCTTCAACTGATTGCCAGCAACGGCCTGGAGATTTTGTGCGTCGGATATTGGGAGGCCGACATGAAGATTGGAGAAACTCTCTTGCCCAAACAAGGGTGCTTAGTAACCACAAGTGGGGAAGGAAAGGTAGCACCCGTAATCTTAGGCATGAATATATTACAGCAATGCCCCGAAGAACTAGTGACCATCTTGAGGGGGTAACTGACGAATATGGGCCCGCCAGCCCAAAGAGCCTTACAGAAAACTATCAAAGTGTTGCAGGGTTATCAAAGATTTATACAGAAGACTGGAGAAGTCGGGAAAATTCGATTAGAAAAGGCACGTTGTGGTCCAAGCGGATGTGATTACGATGCCCTTATCGAAGCATGCCTGATACCAGCACGCCATGATGTGGTGGTGGCTAGTGCCCTCGTCAGAGTCAAGAACGGGAGAGTACCAGTGCGGGTGTTAAACCCCCATAATCACACGGTCAAACTGTACCGCAGCCAACCGTTGGTGACGTTGTTGTGGACCACATTCCAGGACATATTACATCCTGTCCCACCGGTGGGACAATGTACCGCTGGAATTGAAAAAGAGTCAGGAAATACACTAACCTGTGCGTGGTGGAACGAAGTTCAAGTCGGAGACACGAACACCAGGGAAGAACACCGACAGGGAGTCCTACAAGTGGTGAAAGAAAACGCTGTCGCTTTCAGCAAAGACCCCTCCGAATTGGGTGTTGTAGAAGAAATTCGCCATCAGATCCCTACGGGGGACGCTCGACCTATTAGAGACCGACACCGACCGGTGGCCCCAGCCCTATACCAGCCGGTCCGACAGATGCTCGAGGACATGAAGAGAAATGGAATCATCCGAGAAAGCCATAGTCCCTGGGCCGCCCCAATGGTTCTAGTGAAAAAGAAAGATGGACAATTACGCTTCTGCGTAGACTATAGAAAACTAAACAGCGTGACACACAGAGACGCATACCCACTCCCTCATATTGAGGATTCACTAACGGCCCTCAAGGCGGCCAAATACTTCTCTACACTGGATCTGACCAGCGGATACTGGCAGGTCCAGATGGCCGAAGCGGACAAGGAGAAGACGGCTTTCGTCACCCCAATGGGACTATACGAATTTAACAGGATGCCATTTGGGCTTTGCAACGCCCCGGCCACATTCCAGCGGGTGATGGAGCATTGTCTGGGTCACCGTAATTTCGAAACTGTACCTCCTTTACCTGGATGATATTATCATCTTTTCGAAAACGTATGCCGCGCATCTGCAACACTTGCGGGAGGTGTTTCAACAGTTGGCCAAATACGGGTTGAAGCTGAAACCAAGCAAATGCTTCTTCCTAAAACCTGAAGTCCAGTACTTGGGACATGTGGTTAATTCGGCAGGGGTCTCCCCAGACCCAGAGAAAATCAAGGCAGTGGTAGAGTGGCCAGTCCCAAGGACGGTAAAAGATGTAAGACGGTTTCTAGGGTTCGTGGGGTACTACCGTTGATTCGTAAAAGACTTCGCCAAGATCGCAACACCCCTGACGGAGCTGCTCCGTGGCATTCCCAAAGACGAATATGACCGGAGAGCGACCGCAGACTGGACGGCAACCTGCCAGAGCGCCTTTGACCAACTCAAGGAGACCCTAACAAGAGCACCGCTATTGGCTTACCCAGACTACAGTACTTCATTCCGCCTGTATAAGGACGCAAGTAAACAGGGATTGGGGGCCATACTCGCCCAACTACAAGATGGGCATGAGCGCGTCATCGCCTATGCCAGCCGGAGCTTGAGGAAAACCAAACGGAATGACTACAATTACAGCGCATTTAAACTCGAGTTCTTGGCGCTGGTGTGGGCAGTGATGAAGAAGTTCAGAGACTATCTGGCTGCTACCCCTTTTGTAGCAGTAACTGACTGTAATCCTCTTGCCCATCAAGCAACAGCCCGGTTGGGCGCTCTGGAGCAACGTTGGGCATCTCGCCTGGCTAATTACCAATACAAAATAGAATACAGAAGTGGACGCAGTAATGCCAATGCGGACGCCCTTACCAGACTGCCCCTACCGGAGAAGGAAGAGTTTGAAGACTGGAGGGAACAGGTGGAGATGCCTAACTTCAACAGACCACCCCGGAAGCTTCCACTGCCTGATTCGAATTCGGCTTCTGCCGACATGACAGGAGTAACCACTGACAGTGAATGGGAACATTGGCAACGTGAGTGTCCCCACATTCAGCGGATAAAGAGTTATCTAGTTACGAACCAAGGCCCCACAAGGGCCGAATGAGAATCGGCACCTTCAGACTTTGTACAATTGTCGAAGCAATGAGATCGACTAGAACTAGCAAAGGGGCTGTTATACAGACGTTGGACAGATCCGAAAACACATCACTTACGAAAACAACTGACACTCCCAAGAGTAGCCATCAGTGTTGTACTATGGGCCTTCCATGACCATTC
Organism: Pseudophryne corroboree; assembly: GCF_028390025.1. Lineage (NCBI taxonomy): Eukaryota > Metazoa > Chordata > Amphibia > Anura > Myobatrachidae > Pseudophryne > Pseudophryne corroboree. Next base: position 292,973,421 of record NC_086451.1, read on the forward strand.
AGGCCACTTTGGGGTTCAAAAGACGGAGGACAACATACGCAACCGTTTCTTTTTTTTTTTAAGAACATTTTATTGAAGAAATTTTTCGATATAATACAGCAAAGACATTTCAGTACATGTGCGCAATAAACAATAACAGCACATAAAATTCCGTAGTGGAAAGGAGAAATGAGGGGGAAGGGGAGAGGGGGAACGTGCAATAACACTCCATTGTGAAGCAAAGAGAATTGGAGTATGCATAATCACAACCTCAAAACATTAGAAGTAAAAACACGGTCAGTATGATTTCCATGCCAGGAGACATCACCCCACTAGACAATACACATAATTGAAAGGCAATAGATAAAAGCTTACTTAACCTCCCATCCCTACAGACCGCAGGTAAAAGGGGGAAGGGCATCATGGAAATGTAACCATGGTGCCCAAGTTTTAGAAAAGGTGGAGGATCTACTCTCCACTACACTGGAAAGGAATTCCATCTGATAAGTATTCCAAATGGCCATTGTAATGGCGGCCATGGACGGAATAGTATCGGATTTCCAGTGAAATGCAATCCTGCACTTCACTGCACTGGTGATGTGCCAAATTAGTCTTTGGACCGCTCCCTCCAAACCCTGGATCTCTCGCTGGAGAAGAAAATAGGACGGGGAGAATGGGACCCTGATGTTAGTGATGGTAAAAATCAGTCTTTTAATCACTAGCCATAACGGGGTAACTTTTGGACATTCCCAAAATGTTTGGAGCAGGGTGCCTTCCATCCCACAACCCCTCCAACAGAGGCCCGAAGAGTCCGGGAATATATGCTTTAAACGAGAAGGTACCAAGTACCATCTCATGTAAATTTTATAAGAGTTTTCTCTATGCCTGATTGCCGTAGAGGAGGTTACCATACCTCTTCTAATCTGGGCCCATGTGTCAGAACCCAGCTGCTCACAGAAATCTGATTCCCACGACACCTCATGTTTGGCTAAAGGGGGTTGTTTATGCGTAAGTAACATCCGGTATAGTGTGGAGATGAGACCCCTCGTCGGCGACCGGCTGAGGCAGAGCCGCTCCAGGAGAGATCCGGACCATACTCTGACTCTCCGAGACCAGGCAGAGTGAAAGCTACGCAGCTGCAGGAATTGGAAAAAACATTGTTGCAACAATTGGAATCTGTCTTGTAGGGCGGTAAAAGCTGGGAAGCCTCGCAAGGGAGCTAGATCGTTAAGAAACAGCAAGTTATGAGACTTCCAGCCACTGAAGTTATTGTGGCCCCAACCCTCAGGGAATGCGGGATTATCCCACAGCGGGCAGAGCATAGGGGGGGGAGAGATCAACGAATAGGACTTGCAAAGCCTATCCCATAAGGTGAGGGTCAAAGCAATAGAAGGAAACAGGGACACCATGGGAGGGTTTTTGAGCTCGGGGGATCCAGAGCAGGGTAGAGACCGAAGTTAGCTGCAGAAGTGCAGATTCGATCTGTACCCAATGTCTAGAAAAGCCATCAACATGCCACTGAGTGGCCTGCGATAGCTGTGCAGCGTAATAATAGAGCTTTAGATTGGGGACCCCATACCTCCCTCCCTGGCCCCGTTAAATAGAGTCTTAAGACGGACTCTGGGTCTCTTACCAGCCCATAGGAACAAGGATACCTTTTTCTGCAACGTAGAGAATATGTGGGAGGGTATTGCAATTGGCAGGGCCTGAAAGAGATAAAGTAAGCGGGGAAGGATGTTCATTTTTAAAGCGTTCGCTCTGCCGGTCCAAGAGATAAACTGACTAGACCACTTCGTAAGATCTGCTGATATTGAATTGATAAGCCTTGGGAAATTGGAAGAAAACAGTTGGGAGTACCTTTTGGTCAGGTATATTCCGAGGTATTTCATACAGTAGCAGATCTTGCCACGGGCAAGCAGGACTTTTGCCCGGGGCGCCGCCTTCCGGAGGGCGCCGGCACCATCCGGAGGGCGCCGCACCATGGCAAGATCCGCTGCTGCTGTGCCCCCCGCTGTCCGGTCTGTCCCGCTGTCCCCCGCTGTGAAGGGAACTAGATGCGTAGCGTCTAGTTTCCCTTCGTGGAGAGGACCTTTGCTGTGCGGTGTGCGATGACGTCATCGCGCACCGCACATCTGAAATGACGCTCATACTGTACAGGGGGTGTAACTGACCACGCCCCCATTGCCTGCCCGGGGCGCTGCAAGCACTCGAACCGGCCCTGATTTCATATGTAAATATTTCCACTTGAAGGAGAAGTTCAAGGCCAGGGACTGTCTGAGGGGGTTGGGGAGGAAAAAATCTAAGAACTTCTGATTTTGAATCTTTAATTTTGAAGTTGGAAATGTCACTAAAGGTCTGTAAGATCCAAAACAAATTGGGGAGGGAGATAAGTGGATTAGAGATGGTGAGAAGGACATCGTCCGCATATAGGGAAATTCTATATTCATTTGGGCTAATAGTGATGCCTGAAACATCAGGGCAGCTACGTATTTTAGAGGCCAGGGGCTCAATCATAAGGGCAAAAATAAGGGGGGAAAGGGGGCAATTCTTTCTGGTGCCATTATGCACCGTAAAAGGTTGCGATGAGCATCCATTAACAAGAATACAGGCAGAGAGGAAGTTATACAGTGCATTAATGCCCGATAGGAAATTATCTTTAAAGCCAAAGTGGGCCAAAGTCCTATGCATATATAGCCAGTAGACGCGGTCGAAGGCCTTCTCTGCGTCTAAGCCCATAACCAGTGAGGGGGTTTTAGAGACATTAATAAATTGAATAGTGTCAATCGCTATTCTGGTGTTGTCATAGGCCTGTCTACCCAGCATGAATCCCACCTGATCAGGATGAACCAGATGGGATATCACTCCAGCGAGGCGGTTAGCTAAATATTTTCAGATCCGAATTTAACAGTGAGATGGGCCTATAATTGCTGCAACTAGCAGGGTCTCGACCGGGTTTTGGAATAACTACTATTTCTGCTGCAGTGGTGGCATTATCAAATAGAGGATCCGGACAATACACTATTAAAGAGGACTCTCAGGAAGGGAGTAAGGGAAGGCCTAAATTTCTTGTAGTATATTGCGGGGAGCCTGTCTGGGCCTGGGGCCGAGGAGTTTTTGAGCGACTTAATTACCGAGTCAATTTCTGCGGCAGTAATTTCCGTATTAAGAGAGTGGAGTTGCGTTGCCGACAGTTTCGGCAGCGAGCAGCTAGAGAGAAACGCATCTGTGCGGTTTTGCATATCTGCAGTATTGACAGGGGAAGGCAAATTGTATAAGGTCTGGTAAAATTCTCGGAAACTATTAGCTATTTTTTGGGGGTCATAGATTGGCCTATTATGAGCATCATTAAGATAAAGTATTCTACTCCTTTGTTTCTGAGAGCGTAGACGAGCGGCCAGGAGAGAGTCTGCTTTATCGCCCTTGGCGTAAAATTTGTATTGTAGCCATCTCATTGTTTTAGCGGCTTTAGCAGAGAGAATCTGATGTAATTGTCCTTTAAGGGCTAAGAGTTTGCTATAAATTGAACGTTTGGGATCAAGTTGATGTTTATGCGTAAGAGCTTCAATCTGATGCTCAAGATTCTCAATCGTTTGTGTATCTATTAATTTCTGTGCCTTCGCTAGAGAAATAAATTGTCCTCGAATGGAAGCTTTATGAGCTTCCCAAACCAGGGCGGGGGAGATCTCAGGAGTGACATTGAGTTCAAAAAATTCATCCAATGATTTCCTCGTTTGCACCACGAATTCCTTCTTCAGGAGAAGCGAGGAGTTCGACCTCCACCAAAAAAAGGAAGGCGAAGGCTGCGAAGAAGACATCGATATAGAGACCGCTAGATGGTCCGACCATACCACTGGAGTAACCCATGCTCTAGACAGTCCCTGGGTGGAACCCCCATCAACTAGGAAAAGGTCAATTCTAGAGTGGACTCTATGGGGGACAGAGTAGGGAGTATAGGTACGCTCGGAGGAGTATAGAACTCTCCAGGCATCAAAAAGGCTCTGTGAGGAAATAGTGTTGGCCAGTCTCTTGGATTCTCTAACCGTTGCAGGGCTCGGTCTCTTAGAGTCGGAGCGATCCCAGTGAAGGTCAGGCACAGCATTCCAATTGCCCCCCACGACTACCCGACCCTTGGTGAGTTCATACAGTTTTGGGGAGAAGTCTCTGTGGAAGGCACCCTGCTCCAGGTTAGGGGCGTATACCGAGGCGACAGTCAAGAATGACTGTCCTAGGTTCAGCACAATAATATTAAAGCGGCCCTTTGGGTCTGAGAAAGAGTGGTCAATTAAATAAGAGAGACTGTGGTGAAGGAGAATCGCTGTCCCTTTTTGTTTCTTGTCTGCAGAAGAGTAGAAAACCTGTGGGTAGGCTCTAGAGGACAAGGACGGGTGAACTGTCTTGAAGTGTGTCTCCTGCAAGAGGACTATATTGGCCATTTGCTTTTTAAAAAACTATCGCCATAGTCCTCTTGCAAGGAGAGATTAAACCGTTAACATTTAATGTTAATATATTCAGAATCATGGTGGATACCAATGGGAAGGCTGAAAAGCATTATGTCTGGGAGGTCTATGCCGTGAGTGTGAATGCACGGGGGAGGGGGAGGACAGTGAAATTATCAAAAAAGCAGGGAAAACTAGAAAAAAAGGTCTATATAGACCAAAATTTGGTCGCAGTCCCGTGGACTCGACGGACATCACAGTTAGAAGGCTCCATCTACGAAGACGGGACCCACTGTGATGGTGGAGGTGGACTAGCAGTCCAGCCAATAGAATGCACATAACATGTACGCTGGCTTTTGAGCCAGCTACATAACTTGACATAACAGACATTAGAAAACACGGGTGGGGCTGGGGAAACCCCTATGGTGAAAGGGGTCGAAAATTACCTTGCCGTTAAACAGGGAGTACTGGTTTGAACATTTGAATACAGAAAAGTCGGCATATCATAATAAAACTAGTATATAACATAATGTGGTTAATGCCAAGAAAGAGATGAACACAGTATGGTAAACATCAGGCATCATACAGTGAAGGGAGTAAACGGCCCCGGAACCTGAAAGAAAATAGATTAAATAAGTATAGAAAAACATTCCGGAAAAGAAGGACACAGGTCCCCTCGAGGAAGCCATCTAAGTAGTCGACCACTCTGCCTGTGGTGGACCGCTCATTTTCGGATTTACAGGTTTGACTGTGGGAGGGGGACTCGGCAGAGGGCGAAATAATTCCAAGTCTCTGAAGTAAGTCCAGACCATCGCCCGGCGTTTTCACCACCTGGGATCTACCATTGAACGAGAATTGGAGTGAGAACGGGAAACCCCACCTATAGAGAATCTTCCGATCCCGTAAGGCTTTAGTAACCGGCAGCATTTCCCGTCTTTTTTTCAAAGTGGAGGGAGCCAGATCTTGAAACACAAGCAATTCAGATCCCTTGTATAAGACCGCCGGGACCCCTCAACATGCAGCCAGGACTTTCGCTTTGACGTGAAAGAAATGCATTCGTAGGACAACGTCCCTTGGAGGCTGATCAGAGGGGGGCTTCGCACGAAGGGCCCTGTGTGCCCTGTCCAGTAGGAATTGGTCATCCGTGAGATCGGGCAAAAGGAGACGGAACAAGCCAAACAGGTAATCTTGCAAAGCCGAATTATCAACGGACTCCGGAACATTCCGGATCCGTAGAATGTTCCAAATGGACCTATTTTCCAAGTCCTCGACTGCAGCGACTCCACTTCAGAGCGCAGGTCGGACATCTCCTGGGTGATCACGTCTTGATAATTGCATAGGTCATCCGTTTTATGCTCCAGAGTGTCCATACGGGAGCCCAAGGAGGAGAGATCCGATCTCAAATCTTGAATCGCCGCCCTCAGTTCAACCCTGAAGGTTGCTGCTATGCGTTGGACGAGAGAGTCATACTGGTCAGAGTCAGCAGCAATGGGATCGTCGGACCGCGAGGGAGATGACGGGACATTTGGGCCAACCGTCGGTGAGGCGGGCTGTTGAGAGGAGTTTTTACCCCGTTTGGGGCCAAAGAATGAGGATGAAGCCCCCGTGGAGGGACGACGTGTTCTGTTGGCCATTCAAAAGCAGTCCGTTGAAGAAATAATTCACTGTGGAGAGTTTAGCGACAGGGTCAGTGGTAGCCAAAGAAACTGGAAATGTGTATATAACTACATAAATAAGTGCACAATGGTGACGGTGACAAATAGGGCCCCCAGCCGTTCCGTGTGCACCAGACTGTCATATGCGGATCATCATGTAAGGCCAGAAAGGAAAACACTGGCAGGCATTTGTGGCCATCCGTGGTGGCCCACGCTTCAGACGTCCCCACCGACCCCAACGGAGATAGAATGGGCCCAGGACGAGCAGGAGGTCCCGACCAGCAGTGGCCTCGAGCTCAGGACTGGGTGTCCACATGTGAACCACACTGCCCACTAGTGGGCACGTGTGACACCCTCTTGTAGAAATCTATGAGGCTCCAGTGTCACCTGAGTGTCAGGCTCTTATTAAGCAGAGGGGGGCTGAGATAAGACTCCCAAGGGCACAGTGTCACAAAGGTCCCCCCGTCCAGGCCCTGCAAGGAGGTCACTTACTGAGAAAGGGATGTCTTCTCTCTAATCCGGGCTGCGATCTCCAGGACACATGCAGGCCCCAATTTGCAGGCACTCCTAGGAATACAGTGCCGCTGTGGAGGGGGCGTCTAGGCAGTTAGTGGGGCCTGAAGTGCAGCTGTCATCAGAGAGAGCGGGGAGAACGGGGAGAGACCGCCGCTGTGATGACTGGGTGTCGCAAGATGGCCGCCATCAGTGTGAGCGTCTGAGTCAGGAGGTCTCAGCCGTAGCTCCCGAGGACATGGAGCCGTCTTCCTCCTCATCTCCCGGCTAGCGATGTAAGAGCTCGGCAGCTGGGGGGAGCGGTGAGTCAGGCTCCAGCGGGTGGCACAATAAGGAGAGCTGTCGCAGAGCTCCGCGCACGGCCCCGCCGTCCGGCCCTGATTTGTATCTAAATTGAGATCCCGGTCTTGAGGACGTGGGGAGGCCGCAACCCGCAGAGTCGGCCAAAGCCTCCTCCCGATTCCGCAGCACTCACCCACGGGGACGAGGACACTCAGGGAAGGGACGAGGGTCGGGTGTAGTGGGGGGAAGGCTGCAAGAACAATTAGAAATGGGCTTTTTGCAGGCATGAAGGCTGGAGCCCATATAACATGCAGCCTCCTCAGTTGCAAGCCACGCAACCGTTTCTATTGGCCCCTCTTAAGAAAATATGTCGAAGGATGGTGCAAGACCTGTGTAAACTGCACAACTCGGAGGTCAGCGACACCGCAAGAGAGGGCCCCCCTTCACCCCATTGTCAGCCGGTATCCCCTGGAGCTCATGACGTTAGATCATGTGAAGTTGGAGCCTAGTCGCACTGGCTATAATTATGCCCTCACCATCGTGGACCACTACACGAAATTTGCAGTTGTGTTGCCTTTCCGTGACCTAACCGCCCGAACCATTGCAGAGATATTATGGAGAGCATTTGTACGGCCATATGGTTTCCCGCACAAGATCCTCACCGATCAAGGCCCGTCGTTTGAGGCCCACCTCTTCCAAGAACTTTGTACCCTCTATGGGTGTAAGAAATTGCGCACAACCCCGTATCCCCCGTAGGGAAATGGATTGTGTGAGCGCACTAATCAGACGTTCATCAACATGTTAAGGGCAGTCCCTGCTAAACAAAGGCTCGAGTGGCCTACCCTATTGGCCGAACTGACGTTCATCTATAACAATACGTGCCATAGCTCCACAGGTTATTCGCCATACTTTCTACTTTTTGGCCGGTCGGGCAAACTACCTGCTGATCTGCAGTTGGATGTCCCCGACATGGAAACACCAGTACAGCTGAAAACGTCTTGGGTCTGAGAACATAAGGCTAAGTTAGAAGAAGCTCGAGCACTAGTGGATCAACGGTCGGAACAAATGCGGGATCGACAAAAGGCCAACTATGACAAGGATGCCAAAGCTTGTACCTTACTGGTAGGGACAGTGGTATTAAAAAGGAACAACAGACGGCGGAGTAAACTTGACCCAAAGTGGAAGTCTGATCCATATGTCGTGCGGGAGGGACCCCGCTCTACCGTGGCGATATACCGTATTGCAAAACGGGATGGGTCCCATTCTCAGTGGGTCCACCGAGATCAACATAAACTTCATCCCGACCCTGGCCAAGTCTTTGCGGAGTCCACCAGTGATGCATCTGAGGAGCAAACAATGGCTGAACCACCAGTACCGACGATGCCAATCAATCCTCTAGAACTGTTGCTCGATGTGAGTTGGCCTATGGTGCCTACAGTGGCGGTGTATGTGGATGAGCATGCTTTACCCCCTAGTCAGGTCCCAGTAGCACTTACGGGTGCAGTCCAAGTTCCGGTATTACGACGCTCGACGAGAAGCACAAGAGGCACCCTGCCACATCGCTTTCAGCAGTAAGGTTCCTCCGATGATGGTACTGTGCATACATTATGTTGATATGTTCACTGTTTATACTATTTACCTTGCCCAATAGTATGTGTTTGTTTGCAATATTCTGTTGTCGAAAGACATTCCACAGATGTGTAATGAGTTTCTGCAAAGACTTGTTCCAGGAGAGACTTTGTTTTTTTCCGAAAGGATCGCATGCGTAGGGACACGCATGTTTCAAGTGGGATTATGTGGTACCCCTGTCCCAGCAGGAAACCCTGCAAGATTGCCCTAGAGATATCAGAGATTCCCTCAGACTATTCAAGATTCTGACAACACAGGGCTAATGGAACAAGAGGGGCACTAGGACCCAGGGAAGGCAGACTCAGCTCTGAAGCAGGAAAGGAAAAGCCCGCTATTTTGATAACCCTGTGACCTGTGTGAGGAGTGAGCTGGGGAGTTGCAACATTACATGTGTGCAGAGGAGGAAATAGGAGCTGCAGTGTGGAGAGCGTACAGTAGGGCCAGTGTGTGGACACACGTGGCGAGGAGCAGGAGTGACGCAGAGGCGGTTTTCCCAGAGCAGGACAAGGGGTCAGAGCTGAGTGCGGCAACGCATAGCGCCCACACTAGCGTGACCCAGGTTTAGAGACAGCTAGGCAGCGATCGCTTCTACAGAGGCCTACTACTCACAGGCAGCTGCCGAGCGGGCGAGACTACAGTGACCAAGGGATACTGTGTGTCAGGGATCGCGACATCCAGCTGGAGCTGGCAACTGCGGAAGGTACTGGGCATTAGCATTGTCACCACAGAACTGAGCCAGGGACACTGGGCATCAGCATTGTCACCACAGAACTGAGCCAGGGCTATTACAAAGACACATGCCTCCCCTTCTCTCCTTCCATATCTCATATTAATACTGGGTTACCTGCCCAGAGGCAGATTCTGCTACCCAGCAACGGTGAATGGGACAGTGACTGTGGGTATAAACCCTATTTATAGAAATAGACTTAAATCCCTGTGCACAGGTCAGGTTTTGTTTACCACACACTTGCAAGTGTTAGTAATAAAAGGTATACCATTGCTAGCCTAAAATAGTGATTGGGACATACTAGTATTAATAGCACTTTTGTGATACGTTATATAAGCTATAGATAAAGTAACTCAACTTACTGTTGATGAGACCACTGTACTGAAAGTGTTGTGTTTGTTATAAGTGCAGAAGCATTATTGAGGTGACCTGTTTATTAACCAGGTCTCTGACAGCATAGAGAAATTTAGGAGTTCTCGCCCCAGTGACGTAGTACACATGCAGTTTGTAACAATTGTGGACTAATAAAAGACCCTGATTGCGGGGCCCTATTGTTACTTACTCATTAAGTCCTCAGTAGCTGTCTCTGAACTGCTGGATAACAAGAACTAGGATTTCCCCGCACCGATAAGGTAATCGCACTCACACTCGGGTCGGGTGTGTCACACATTCTCCATGATTGTGTCAGCTTATGTTTTGGTGCACTGTGCTTTCCTCCACCCCATTTCGTCCTATGACTAAGTTTTAGGCTTTTTGTTTAAGATCAAGTGTAGTCAAGATCTGAAAACAATCAATGTTCATCTTTGATGGCAATAGTAGTGGTATCATATTTGCTGCTTTTGAAAGCCAAAATCTGATATGTCCCCTACCTGGGGGGGCCATATATTAAATGGCTTTTTAGAAAAGGTAGATGGAAGAAGAGCTTTCAGTACCTGCAGGATCGGTGCATCTTTCCTATTCTATCCTTCAAAAATAGATTCATTTGCATTTTCCAGTGTGTTTTGGATGCGCCTTTGCAAATGTCTTACATCGACAAACTTATTTATTACTACAGTATTTTCCAAATAGGGTTACATTGTCACAACATTGTGTTCCCTAATTGCTTGAACTTTTTAAATGCAACAATTGATAAAGACACCTGAAAACTACTCTGTGTAGTCTTATTTTGTGTCTACTTCTTATCTACATTTAATTCTCTACCTCTAATCAAGGTATTTTTAAATGCTGGGGGGCTTCCAGGATGCGAGGCCTAACCAGTCCTCTGGTCTGAATTTGAATGTTCTTGCGAACTAACTGTGGAGGACATGTACTAAGCAGTGATAAAAGTGGAGAAGTGAGCCAGTGGAGAAGTTGCCCAAGGCAATCAGCATTGATGTAACATTTCTAATTTGCATACTTTAAAAGTAGACAGAGCAGCTGCTCGGTTGCCAGGGGCAACTTCTCCGCTGGCTCCCTTCTCCACTTTTTTAAATGCTTAGTACATGTCCCCCTTAATTTCCTACTTCTAAATCCTTTACTAGATTCACTACTTACTTTAATCCTATAATTGGGCTTTTTGGGCCTTCGTTTGTTTGCATTGTTTTGTGTCCAGACCGGTGTCAGGTGGTATGCATTTGCTGGGAAGGCAGGGAAGACTTCCAATATGCTGCATCTCCTGATGTGTGTCTCCCTCAAGTGGCTGTCAGCAATCAAATGCATGCTAGACACCCCATTACAAGCTGATTGTGACATCACAGAACACTCATCATAGAACAGGCATGCTAGAGCAAGGGTCTTCAACCTGCGGACCTCCAGCTGCTGTGGAACTACACATCCCAGCATGCCCTGCCTCAGTTTTATCATAACTTAATAGAAAAACTGTGGCAGGGTATGCTGGGATGTGTAGTATCACAGCAGCTGGAGGGCCACAGGTTGAAGACCTATGTACTAGAGCCAAGCCACAGGTACATTGAATGCTAGCTACAGTAGCTGCCTGATTAAATCCTTTTTTTCCACAGCATTCCGATGCGGAAGGTTCCATTGAACCAGAGATCATTCCATTGAGAAGGACATGCTGCCTGGTTGATTGCACTGTGCAAATAAAATCACGGAGCCAGTCGGCTTTTGGGTGGCTCTGGTGACTGGGTGGTAGGGTGGGTGGTGTGTCGGAGGTGGAGCACATGCAATTGATTGTGCATCATCCAGCCAGCGAGACAGAAAGCTCATGAAGGAGTGTGCCTGCTTGTCAGTGGGTTATGTACCTTGCCAGACGTCAAATCTACATGGAGCAGCTGGAGGGGACAAGAGTAGGGTTGCAAAATCTAGATAGAAGAGCATATAAGGTGGTGCATTCTCCATGATTGTGTCAGCTTATGTTTTGGTGCACTGCGCTTTCCTCTACCCCATTTCGTCCTATGACTAAGTTTTAGGCTTTTTGGTTAAGATCAAGTGTAGTCAAGATCTGAAAACAATCAATGTTCATCTTTGATGGCAATAGTAGTGGTATGATATTTGCTGCTTTTGAAAGCCAAAATCTGATATGTCCCCTACCTGGGGGGCCATATATTAAATGGCTTTTTAGAAAAGGGAGATGGAAGAAGAGCTTTCAGTACCTGCAGGATCGGTGTCTCTTTCCTATTCTATCCTCCAATAATAGATTCAGTTGCATTTTCCAGTGTGTTTTGGATGCGCCTTTGCAAATGTCTTACATCGACAAACTTATTTAGTACTACAGTATTTTCCAAATAGGGTTACATTGTCACAACATTGTGTTCCCTAATTGCTTGATTTTTTTAAATGCAACAATTGATAAAGACACCTGAAAACTACTCTGTGGAGTCTTATTTTGTGTCTACTTCTTATCTACATTTAATTCTCTACCTCTAATCAAGGCATTTTTAAATGCTCTGGGGCTACCAGGATGCAAGGCCTAACCAGTCCTCTGATCTGAATTTGAATGTTCTTGCGAACTAACTGTGGAGGACATGTACTAAGCAGTGATAAAAGTGGAGAAGTGAGCCAGTGGAGAAGTTGCCCAAGGCAGTCAATCAGCATTGATGTAACATTTCTTTTTTTTCCAAAATATCTTTATTGAGGTTTAGAAAATACAATAAATGAGAGTAAAGAAGGACGTATAGTCCAACCGCATATAGAATCATAATAGTCATCCAGAAAATCACATGTAAGGTGGTAGGGATTCGGTAGAGAACCTCACATTTTCCATTTTCTAAATTTCAAATCAAGAGCATCCAAATACACGTAACAGAATAACACACAGCAAGAGGAAAGACTAAAAATAAACACAGTGGTGTATGAGAACAACAGTTGTGTATCTGATATAGGAAAAAGGTTGAGAAAACAAAATAACATGCTAATGCGCCTCCCCCTTTGGGGAGCGCTAAAACCAAAAATAACAAACTAACAGAAAAATAATAATGGTAACAATACAAGTACCTGCCTAGGCTAGGGGACTGCCGACCCATCCACGGAGAGATCATCATAGCAAGAACAGATATGTAGATTAGAAAGATCCAGAAAAAAGGAGTAGAAGGAGAGAAGGAGCACAGATAGCTGGTGTGGGGCGTCAGAAATCAAGATGATAGAGAGGAGAGAGAAGAGAAATTGGGAGGACGGAGAGGGATTTAGAGGGAGTAGCTATGGGAAAGAGATGGGAGGATTATCTTCTAGAACTTGGTAGCCGTACCAGGTGGTGCAATGAAAGCTCTGTTTAATGGCCGTTATTGTTGGAGTGGGTAGCTTATTAATGAACCGACCCCAGCATTGAAACAACGTAGGGGTTAAAATTTTCTTATTAAGGGAAGTTTCTAGCCAGTCCATCGTAAATAGAAATAACAGTCTAGAAGTAGCTAATGTCAGTGTGTGTGTGTGTGGGGGGGGGGGGTATCAGATATCCATTGTTGAAGAATGGCTTTCCTGCCCACCGCTGAGAGAATCACAACCAGTTTCGCATCCTGAGAGGGGAGGTCATGTTGGTCACGAACATAACCAAAGAGAGCCCAAGAGGCAGTGCATTGGAAGCGCAAGCCCAACTCGGAAGTTCCGTAAGTGTGTAGCTCAGCCCAGAAATTTCGAATATAGTGGCAGCGCCAAAAGCAGTGCATCAGATCATCCATTGGTGAAGAGCATTTTATACAGTTTGCCGAGTCGGACAGGCCCATCAAATGACTCTTCTTTGGTGATATATAGACTTGATGTAACATTTCTAATTTGCATACTTTAAAAGTATACAAAGCAGCTGATTGGTTGCCATGGTCAACTTCTCCACTGGCTCCCTTTTCCACTTTTATCACTGCTTAGTACATGTCCCCCTTAATTTCCTACTTCTAAATCCATTACTAGATTCATTACTTACTTTAATCCTATAATTGGGCTTTTTGGGCCTTCGTTTGTAGGCATTGTTTTGTGTCCAGACCGGTGTCAGGTGGAAAGCTCATACAGGAGTGTGCCTGCTTGTCAGTGGGTTATGTACCTTGCCAGATGTCAAATCTACATGGAGCAGCTGGAGGGGACAAGAGTAGGTTTGCAAAATCTAGATAGAAGAGCATATAAGGTGGTGCATTCTCCATGATTGTCTTAGCTTATGTTTTGGTGCACTGCGCTTTCCTCCACCCCATTTCATCCTATAAGTAAGTTTTATGCTTTTTGGTTAAGATCAAGTGTAGTCAAGATCTGAAAACAATCAATGTTCATCTTTGATGACAATAGTAGTGGTATGATATTTGCTGCTTTTGAAAGCTAAAATCTGATATGTCCCCTATCTGGGGGGCCATATATTAAATGGCTGTTTAGAAAAGGGAGATGGAAGAAGAGCTTTCAGTACATGCAGGATCGGTGCATCTTTCCTATTCTATCCTCCAAAAATAGATTCAGTTGCATTTTCCAGTGTGTTTTGGATGCGCCTTTGCAAATGTCTTACATCAACAAACTTTTTTAGTACTACCATATTTTCCAGATAGGGTTACATTGTCACAACATTGTGTTCCCTAATTGCTTGATTTTTTTTAAATGCAAAAATTGATAAAGACACCTGAAAACTACTCTATGGAGTCTTATTTTGTGTCTACTTCTTTTAACATTTCTTTCTTTATTGAACATTTACGTAGAGATAATAGCAATATTTACAGGAACATTGTGGTGAATAACAGAAAAGTCATAATGCAATAGATACAAAACATAGTGCGTATTGTAGGTAGGAGTATAAAAGAGGTTAATTTATATAATATTATGGAATAACAAATGGCATCTACAGGTACATTCTGGACCTTCAGGGAGACGGGAACACGCCATGACCGCTAGCCAGCGCTATCAAGAGTGATGGGAGGGTCTCTAAGAAAAATTCTGGTTTCATACCAGAGTGTGCTGCGAAAACATAGGCTAATAGCTTCTCTAGTATGAGTAGGTAGTGTTTCAATAAAACTTTCCCATGTTGCGAAAAAGGATTCTGTGCGAGATTCCTTCTGAAGGGAGGCCTCCAACCAATCCATATGACAAATAAAAAATAGTTTGTCCTTAAACATTTCTAGAGTCGGGACCGAACTATAAACCCACATGTGCAAAACAGCTTTTCTAGCTGCTGATGAGATTGCTAAAAGTAATTTTTTAACGGCTTTGGGGGCTCTGGTACCAGGGGGTATTATGCCAAATATAGCCCATTCCGGTGTAAAGGGGATGTAGTTCACTAAATGTTGGGAAGCAAAGCGCCAAACTGCTAACCAGAACCGTCTTAAAAGTGGACAGGCCCAGAAACAATGATAAATGCATTATTCCTTCTGTGTCTTTGTCTGTGTGGTTTATCTTTTGATGTAATGCTTAAATCTTCTGTATTATGTGCATTGTGTGAGTTCTAGTTGGCGCCGCGGATGGCTGCCTCGGTGCTGCTCTGCCAAGCAGCCTTAGTTTTTAGTCTTAAATGTATAATATGTCTACTGTACAGTTGCATATGTGCAGTATGAACTCATATGTGTAATGTTTGTAATGTATGCTACTTTTTTTTTTTTTTTTTTTTTTTTTTGTCCTCCATGTTGCTGCTTGGCAATGCATTGTACCACAAAGAATTCCTAGTGTACGTGAGTACACCTGGCCAATAAAGCTGATTCTGATTCTGATTCTGATTCTGATAAAGGTCTGCCGATTGATGGCCACATTTGGGACAAGAAGTACCACTGAAAAGGCCTATTAAGAAACCTCTGTGGGGAGAAATATAAAATCTGTGAAAGATATTAAGATACATTTCTGTGTATTTAGCAGCGGGGAACATAGCTATTGACAAATGTAACATGTGCAGTAACCCATCAACATCTAAGTTAGGAAAATTTTCCAACCATTGGGCTATACCAGTTTTATATGTAGAATGGTCTATTATAGTGTGAAGTTGTTTATAGTAAAAGGAGAAAGCACCTTTGGGCTGTTCCGGTCGCAATAGTATTCGGTCCAATTGATTATCCCAATCAGTTGCAGGTAATAGTCTGGAAACCTTGCTAACATAATGTTGGGCTTGAAAAATAGCAAAGTTCTGGGGGCCAATATATTGGTATTTAGATAGGTCCTCCGCGTAAGATAATGGTTTATGGGTTCCAGGATGAATGAGCTGTCCTATGCTACAGATTCCTAACGATTTACAGTCATTAAAAGGATAGGTGGCCTCTCCATTTTGAAAACTCTGATTTTGTAAGAAAGGCATATGGATAGATAGGTGTTTGTGTAATTTATATTTATGTCTCAGGTATAGTCATACTTTCCTCGTAGTCATTAAAAGGGGATTGTTAGTTAAATCTGTAGAAATATTAGCATCGGTTAGGTGTAAAAAAGCTATGAGGGACACATGGGGAATTAAATTTTGTTCGAGAAGTGAGTCAGTGTAAGTTTTGGTACTAGACAACCAGTCCTTAATATAGAATGTCTGGAAAGTTAACTCCTCCATTGGTTTTGGGCTGACCTAATTTGAATAGACCAATTCTCGCGCGCTTATTGTTCCAAATAAATTTCCTAAAGGCCGATGTTATCTGTGAGAGGTCCTGTCTAGAGAGCAAAAGGGGGAGAACTTGTAATGGGTAAAGGAGTTTTGGAAAATATATCATTTTAATTATATTTGTCCTTCCTAAAAAGGATAGTTGTAAATGGACCATCGTCCCAAGATCCCCCGTAATTTTAGAAAGCGTTTTCCCAATATTAATATCATAGAGATTTGCGATTTTTTTGGGAAGAAGAATACGGGAGTTTCTTTTTAGCCCAGTTCAAAGGTAGTTGTGCCGCCCACAAGGGTCTATAAAAGCCTTGTTTCAGATAAAGTGCACTAGATTTTTCAAAATTAATAAAAAAGCCAGAAAGAGATCCCACGCTATCAAGCAATTCTAGCAGCGGTTTGAGGGAATGTTTAGGATTGAACATGTGTATAAAAACATCATCCGCAAATGCATTGAGTTTCACTTCCACCGAACCAACCGATATACCTTTCAAGGTCGGCCAGGAATCAATTATACGAAGTAAGGGGTCGAGGGATAGGTTAAAAAATAGGAGAGATAAAGGGCAACCTTGACGGGTGGCTCTAGACATAATAATAGGATCACTTCTCGTGCCATTTACTAAAAGGAAAGTCGTGGGGGAGCTGTAGAAGAACTTTATAAGATTAATGAAATCTGGGCCGAAATTTCGAGTTGATAAAACTTTAAATAAAAAGGGCCAGGACACCGTATCAAAAGGTTTCTGAGCGTCAAGGCTCAGAAGCATATTGGGAACGGTGGGATTGTTGTTGGAAGCAATAATAGAAGCAATGGCTGTGTGAATACCCTTAACCAATTGTCTGCCCCGGGTGAAACCTAGTTGGTGAGATGAGCAAAGGGAGAAGGAGAATATTTGTAATTGAGAGGACAGAATTTTGGACAGAATTTTAAAGTCCACGTTTAGTAGAGTAATGGGACGATAGGAACTCAACAGTGTAGGGTCGCGGTCGGGTTTTGTAATAAGGGTAGTAAAGGCAGCATTAAAAGAGGGATAGGATGGGCATTTTTTTATGTATAGTGCGATACAGTTCTAATAAAGTCGGTACAATGTCAGTAGATAGTATTCTCTCAAGAAGCCATCCGGTCCTGGGGCTTTGCAGGTATGTAGGGAAGAGATTGGCGACCTTATTTCCTCTTCGGTAATTTCCGAGTCTAGAAGGTCAATTTGGTCTGGGTCCAGACTAGTTAATTGGCCTCTCTGATAATATCGTCTATGAACACTGGGGTCAATGGTCTAGCGGAGTATAGATTACAATAATAGTCATGGAAGGCCCTTGATATATCAGACATTCATGTCAGGCAAGAGGAAGTCCCAGTCTCTTTAATAGAGACGATATGGTTTTTCCGTTTATATCCTTAAGTTGGTGAGGCCAATAAACGTCCCGTCCTGGCACCTCATCTGTAATATTTATTTTTTGTGAAGTCTAAACGCGATTGAGCTTGGGATAGTAGTACATTTTCCAATACAGATTTAGCTTGATTGTATATAGTAAATTTATCCTCCGAGGGGCCTGCCACATAGTCAGCAAACATAGTCTGCAGTGTATGGGAGAGGGAACAAAACTGGTCTTTTTGAATTTTATTACGACCAGATACATATGAGATGATACTACCTCGCATCACAGACTTCGATGCTTCCTAGAAAAGGACCGGGTCATCCCAGTGGGCAATGTTATTATCTACATAGTCCAGCCAGTTACGCTTTAAGTATTCCCAAAAATTTTCTGATTGGAATAGATATGCAGGAAATTTCCAAGTGCGGTGTGTAGGACCCGTATGGGATAGTCTAAACGAGAAGTCAATCGGTGCATGATCTGAGACCAATATTTCAGAAATATTTGCGGAGGTCACCTCGGATACCAAAGAGTCCACTACAAAAAAATAATCTATGCGGGAGACCGTGTGGTGAACCCCCGAATGGAAAGTAAAAGACTTATCTGATGGATTAAATAGTCTCCAAACATCAGTCACTTGGAGTCCTAACATAAATTTCACAAGTGTAGACCAAATTGTAGAATGTCGATTGGACGGAATTGGATTCTTATCCAAGGTCGGGTCATGCACCGTATTAAAGTCACCTCTGAGTATCAATGGAAAAGCCTCCCGCTGTTGTATCAAGAAAGTCATCTGAGTCAAAAATTCTGATACTTGAGTATTGGGAGCGTCTATATTTAAAAGAGTGTATATGGCGTCTCCAATCTTAACATCTATCAGTAAGTAACGACCATTTGGGTCCGGGACAGTGTTTAAAATGGTGTATGGGAGGTGTCGTACAAAGAGGATAGCCACCCCTCTAGTCTTATTGACATACGGGGCCGAAATGCAATCACCCAGCCAACCAGGGTGAAGGGAAGAACCATCACCCTCCCGTCAGTGGGTCTCCTGCAAAAAGATGATGTCTGGGCTAAATTTCTTAAGGTGGGATAAAACCCTTTGATGCTTAATGGGAGAATTGAGCCCGCCAACATTCCATGAAAGACATTTGATCGAGTCGTGGGGAGGTGAGTACGTTAAATTGTGGGTATTGTGTGCCATCATCCAATCCCAATTTTCGCTGCGCAAAGTCCATAATACAATCTCATTGATATATGGCGGGGTCCCCTGACCCAGCGAGCAGGGGGCAGCCCACAAAACACAGTCACAGCTAAGTGTTCCCATCTCTCCACCACCAATGCACTGGAACATAACACAAAGAATTGAAAGTATAGTAGTTTAAACATATCACAATTACTAAAAGACATAGAATCATGCTTCAATAACCCTTTCTGAATTTTCTCAAACCAAAAATGATCTTGGAGGGTCACAGTAACTGCACTGCGACCGACCATTAGAATCAACAAAAACAAACAGTAAATAGAAAAGGGAGAGCCAGTCTCCTTAAAGATAACATAACAACCATTATCCTAGGAGGGGCATATGAAAAGTAAAATCCCGTCCCCCACCGCCAAATGGAAAATAGAACTAAGAGAGAAAAGCATCACTTATTTCAGCATAAACATTCAGCGATTAGGAAATCTCAAGGACGATGCTACTGGTGAACTCAGTGGGGAGGGAGAGGGCAAAACGTGTCTGCAGGCCTCGTCTGGGTCATCAAAAAATAAGGTATGCCCATTATCAGTGACCGTCAACTTGACAGGGTGGAGAAGGGCAAAATATTTTTGCGATTCCACTAGAAATTTGCAGACTGGTGAGAATGCCCTCCGTTTTTTGTAACCGCCACAGAGAAATCCTGAAAAATCAAGATGCAGGTACCGTCAATAACCAATTTGCCCAATTTCTTATACGCTCGCAATATTATTTCATTCATCCTATAATCAAAATAGCGGGCTACCACCGGTCTGGGAGGAGGACTGGGTCATCCCTCTCAATCTCCACCCTATGGACTCTTTCAACCTGGGGAAATTCCATCTTGTCAGAAATACAAAGAGCATGAACCAATTGAGATGCTAGGTAGTCTCCCAGGAGGGAGGGTTTGACATGTACCGGGATACCAATAAAACGAAGGTTATTCCTTCGATTTTTATTTTCTAGATCATCTAGTTTTTCTTGGAGCTCCCGAATCATGCCAATGGACGAGTCAGCCGAGGACTCCACATTATGAACCGTGTCCTCCAAGTCACTAACTCTCTGCTCCACCTCCAAAATTCTCGAAGTATTCGAGGCCACTTCTCGTAAGGTGGACTGAAACGAATCCCTAAATTTGTCTAATTTCCTATCAATATGGGGCATGAGTACCGAAAGAATCTCTTTAGCAGTTTGAGACACTGGGCGGATCGTGTCAAGTTGGAGTGTAGGGTCAATATTCCCAGCCATATTCGTTACGGGTTGCGACTGAGAAGGGGAAGAACCACCGGTCTTATTTGACTTCTTTTTGACCATAATGTCAGAAACAGTCCTATTTAGAAACCTCTCCATCAATTATGAAGTGCCTAGAAGGAAAGATCCAAAAGGATCGGACACAGTTCACCAGTAAATAGAAGTATCAGATGAGATACATCTGAAATCGTAAAGTATAACGCCCCAAAGGAATAGGTAAAATTTAACATAACAAAATATGAATATCACACCCCCTGCCTATATAGTAACAGACCAATGAGCAACAGACTCGTATAGTGTAGGGGATGAAATGTTGACACCAAAGTGGAAAATATTACATACAAAGGGTCAAAAAGCTGAGGCAGTAGTAAATAATGAAAAAAAAAAATTTTATTATTATTTCCTTTTTTTGTATAGACAATAAAATATTACACACACAGAGGCATCAGACGGTAGATAAAATCAATAATGCCTATAACGTAGATATAATAGCATGCCAGATCAGGAGTAATATTGAGCGGCCACAAGGTGGCCATGTCCACCAAGCCAATCTGTGGAGAAAGCCATCAATGTATAGGTCTACAGTACTACATTAATGCAGAGACAGGCATAGCTTGTGTAAAAGCAGCATAACAAAATAAAATTAAAATAAATGTATATATATATATATATATATATATAGGCTAACAGTACCACAGTAACGTGAAGATAATCACATCCAGTATGAACGCAATGTGGGGAGAAGGAAAGAAAGGGAAATACCAGAGTAGTGGAAATGGGAGAGAAAGTCATAGGAGGATGAGGGCAGCGCAAGAGATAGGAGTGGATAAAAGTGAAGGGTAAGAAAAATGAGAGAAGAATGTATAGTTCCCAGAGGGAAGAGGAAACAGTTGCTATACTGAGCTGACCCCCGTAGGAAGCAGTTCATCAATGTCCAGGGATTACAGCCAGGATCAGGGTCTGCACCAGCGGCAGCGGAAAGTCCCAGTTACTCCTCACAGTGAGCGGCAGCACCACGAGTCCAAACCACAACAGCAAGTTGTAGAAACGTAGGGTGGTCAGTCGTCCGCAGAGACACTCACAACCACCAGGATTCCCCCCCGGGACACTGAAGAAGAAATAGCGGCAATATTATATCAGGGGCCCAGCAGGGCGGTAGGCATCCAGACCGCGGCAGCAGGACCACAGGGACAGAAGGCAGGCATCAGCAGTCCTGTATTAGGAGAAGGACGTGCCCACCAGTATCCTTTCTCCTCAGCAGCGGGTCAGCAGCAGGTATCTCTCAGAGCAGGGGCATCTCACTCGGGAAGAAGGGTCATCACAATGGACACCCAAATGGCAGGCGTCAGTCAGTCCCCCAAGGGGGTCAGCGTATCGTAGGTGTCAAGTTCCCAATTGCACTCTATCAAGGGACACACAAGAGGCACCTATCAAGAGACATCCAGCAGGGAAGGCAACTCGGAGGCACTTGTATGAACAAGGCAGCAGGGCCAGCGTACCAGTGTGGGAGGCACCCAAGCAGGTGGCCGACAGTCTCTCAGGCAAGCCAGCAGTAGGGCAGTCAGGAGCCACTTGGGATCCAGAGTGACGGAGCCCCGATCACTCCAGTCCAAGGGGTATTAGCATAGCCCCACTCCAGCCACCGCTAAGATTAGGGAAGTGGTGAGACGGCAGCGCGTACGCCCGCCGCCACTACCATCCACACCCACCGTCCCGACCACAGCTCAGGTGCTCAGAAGGCAATTCCGGGCCATC
Source organism: Pseudophryne corroboree (assembly GCF_028390025.1). Taxonomy (NCBI): domain Eukaryota; kingdom Metazoa; phylum Chordata; class Amphibia; order Anura; family Myobatrachidae; genus Pseudophryne; species Pseudophryne corroboree. The sequence continues at coordinate 292,995,211 of NC_086451.1, forward strand.
GCGTCTGTGAAGCCACAGGCGGGGGTCCACCGCGGACAGCGGGCAGCCAGCACGCTACAGGGACAGAGGAGCAATCCCCACTCAGATCTAGGCTGAGGATTAGCAGGCAGGCCGATAGTGTTCCTAGGGGGCTGAAACAGGTAGGCTGGGAAGTGCGGACACTCACCACGCGGCGGCCCGAACGCGGCCCCGACTCTGTGGAAGAGGGCTCACACCCGATATATCACTCTGGGAAAGGCAGCCACGGGTTCCTCTCGGTGTGGAGGAAATAACCCTGTGTATTAAATCCAGAATGACAACTGGGAAGTAGGCAAATAGTCAGAGATGGAGCCAGTGTGAGCAGAGCTCGATTAAAATGTGGCCATCTTGGATGCGCCGCCCACCAGAAGTCTTGTGTCTACTTCTTATCTACATTTTATCTCCTACCTCTAATCAAGGCATTTTTAAATGCTGGAGAGCTGCCAGGATGCGAGGCCTAACCAGTCATCTGGTCTGAATTTGAATGTTCATGCGAACTAACTGTGGGGGACATGTACTAAGCAGTGATAAAAGTGGAGAAGTGAGCCAGTGGAGAAGTTGCCCAATGCAATCAATAAGCATTGATGTAAAATTTCTAATTTGCATACTTTAAAAGTATACAGAGCAGCTGATTGGTTGCCATGGGCAACTTTACCACTGGCTCCCTTTTCCACTTTTATCACTGCTTAGTACATGTCCCTCTTAGTTTCCTACTTCTAAATTTATTACTAGATTCACTACTTACTTAAATCCTATAATTGGGCTTTTTGGGCCTTCGTTTGTGGGCATTGTTTTGTATCCAGACCGGTGTCAGGTGGTGTGCATTTGCTGGGAAGGCAGGGAAGACTTCCAATATGCTGCATCTCCTGATGTGTGTCTCCCTCAAGTGGCTGTCAGCTATTAAATGCATGCTAGATACCCCATTCCAAGCTGATTGTGACATCACAGAACATGCATTATAGAACAGGCATGCTAGAGCATGAGTCTTCAACCTGCGGCCCTCCAGCTGCTGTGGAACCACACATCCCAGCATGCCCTGCCTCAGTTTTATCATACCTTAATAGCAAAACTGTGGCAGGGCATGCTGGAATGTGTAGTTTCAAAGCAGCTGGAGGGCCACAGGTTGAAGACCCATGTGCTAGAGCCAAGCCACAGGTACATCGAATGCTAGCTACAGTAGCTGCCTGATTAAATCCTTTTTTTCCCCACAGCATTCCGAAGCGGAAGGTTCCATGGAACCAGAGATCCTTCCATTGAGAAGGACATGCTGCCTGGTTGACTGCACTGTGCAAATGAAATCACGGAGCCAGTCGGCTTGTGGGTGGCTCTGGTGACTGGGTGGTTGGGTGGGTAGTGTGTCGGAGGTGGAGCACATGCAATTGATTGTGCATCATCCAGCCAGCGAGAGAGAAAGCTCATTCAGGAGTGTGCCTGCTTGTCAGTGGGTTATGTGCCTTGCCAGACGTCAAATCTACATGGAGCAGCTGAAGGGGACAAGAGTATGTTTGCAAAATCTAGATAGAAGAGCATATAACAGTGGCGTGCGGTGAGGTCAGTGGCTGGTGAGGCACTGCAGCCATAATGTCTGTCGAATCCTGCCGATGACCCCTACCGCCACTGCCGCCAATGCCGGCTGCCTGACTGCTCATTATACTTGTGATATATTGTACATTTTCATAGAAAAAATAATAAAAATTAGTGTTTGGGACAGGGAAGGGATTGGGAGGAGAACATGAATACAATTTTGTTGTCCAGGGCTTCCATTAACTTAATAGCACCGTGGATGCGGCGCTATTAAGTTAATGAAAATCCTGGAAAACAAAATAGCCAGCAGTGGGTGACAGGTACAGGGTGACGCCAGAGAGAGGGTGACAGCAGTGGGTGACAGGGAGTGGGTGACACCAGGGAGAGGATGACAGGAAAAGCGTGACACCAGGGAGAGGGTGACAGCAGTGGGTGATGCAAGTGAGAAGCTGATGGGGAGGGTGATGCCAGGGAGAGGGTGACAGCAGTGGGTGATGCCAGGGAGAGGGTGGCAGCAGTGGGTGATGTCAGGGAGAGGGTGACGCCAGGTAGGGGGTGACAACAGGGAGAGGGTGACGGGGACGGTGACGCCAAAGAGAGGGTGACAGCAGTGGGTGATACCAGGGAGAGGGTGACGCCAGGGAGGGGGTGACATCAGTGGGTGACGCCAGGGAGAGGGTGGTAGCAGTGGGTGATGCCAGGGAGAGGGTGACGCCAGGAAGAGGGTGACAGCAGTGGGTGACGCCGGGGAAAAGGGTTGTTGGATGTTCTATTTCTTAAAATTATGTGATTTCGGGAAGAGAGAGCAGTGATTCTGACGAGCGAAAAAATGTGTGGGTCCCAGGGACCCATTATGTTAAAAAGTTGGGGTCCTACTCCACAGTTTCTGGGTCACAACACTGATTGTGGGGGGAGAGGTAGGAAAAAGCTGAAGAGAGGGGGTAAGGGCAGGCAGTGTTGGAGGTAGAGAGGGAGTAAGTACAGCAGACAGTACTCGGGGTAAGGAGGAGGAGGCAGCCCTGGCCTCTGTTGGGGGGCGGGGGGCAGAGAAGTGTGTAATCTAGTGTGTCGACACCATCTGACCCAAGGGACTCACCATCACCTCCGCTGTAGTGTCTGTAGCAGCTCCTAGTCGGTATGAATGGAGCACAGGCAGGGGTGTTACAGCGGGATGCAGCCCACCTCATCATCAGAGACCAGCAGGAGCAGTCAGGAGGTCTGCACTCCCGGGCATCACAGCAGCACCTCATCCACATCGGTGTCCCGTCGACAGTTCTCCACTCTGGGTGATGATAGCATTGCCAGGTCACCCAGCAGATGCATGAAGCAGCGGGCGGCAGATGCAGGAAGTCTCCGGTCCCCAGCTCACGGCAGCGGAATAGATGCCGCCGCGTCCCCTGCCTATTCAAGGTCCCGGAATATTACAGGGCAGTAGGCCACAACCCCCGGCTCCGCAATATACACTGCCACTAGAGGTAGGGCACGGAGGGGTCACCACGTCCTCCTCAGCCAGCTGACAGCTACAGGTTTAATGAATGATGTCTCTGCAGCGGACAAGGGAGACATCATTCATTAAACTTACAGCCAATCCAAGTGGAGCCCGTCCCCGAGGGACACACCCTTTTTAAAAAAACGAGTGCCTGGTGCTCAAGATCGAGGTTACCTGGCCAGGGGACAAAGCAACACAGGAGGGGGAGGCAGAAGTCTCCGCACGGCGCACATGCAGGTGTATCCCGCCGGAGTAACGGAGGACGTGGAGGAGAGGGAGGTGAGCACTTATGCTGCATCTTATGGGTGATTGGACCAGCGGATCCAGGCCTGGATCCACTGTCCAATCATATCTGCCCCTGTCAAAGCGGCACTTATACTAGTGCCGCTTTGGCGAGTTATTTCAATGTGATTTTACTGCCTAATGCTTGGCCCCGTCCCCCGCTTGTTACTCATTCCCATTCACAACAGGCGGCACTGATATCAGTGCCTCCTAAAGTCTTTTTATGTCTCAAAAAATGAATACAATAATATAACGAAGATACTTATGATACAGAATATGTGTCATAAGTATCTTCATTGTATTATTTCACTCATTAATGACAGGGGAGGCACTGCCTCCCCTGACTGCACGTCCCTGGCATATAAGGTGGTGCATTCTCCATGATTGTGTCAGCTTATGTTTTGGTGCACTGCGCTTTCCACCACCCCATTTCGGCCTATGGCTAAGTTTTAGGAATTTTGGTTAAGATCAAGTGTAGTCAAGATCTGAAAATAATCAATGTTCATCTTTGATGGTAATAGTAGTGGTATGATATTTGCCGATTTTGAAAGCCAAAGTCTGATATGTCCCCTATCTGGGGGGGCCATATATTAAATGGCTTTTTAGAAAAGGGAGATGGAAGAAGAGCTTTCAGTACCTGCAGGATTGGTCCATCTTCCTATTCTGTCCTCCAAAATAGATTCAGTTGCATTTTCCAGTGTGTTTTGGATGCGCCTTTGCAAATGTCTTACATCGACAAACTTATTTAGTACTACATTTTTTTCCAAATAGGGTTACATTGTCACAACATTGTGTTCCCTAATTGCTTGAATTTTTAAATGCAACAATTGATAAAGACACCTGAAAACTACTCTGTGGAGTCTTATTTTGTGTCTACTTCTTATCTACATTTAATCCGCTACCTCTAATCAAGCATTTTTAAATGTTGGGGGGCTACCAGGATGCGAGGCCTAACCAGTCCTCTGGTCTGAACTAACTGTGGAGGACATGTACTAAGTCTGTGTCTACTTCTTATCTACATTTATTTCCCTACCTCTAATCAAGGCATTTTTAAATGCTGGGGGGGCTGCTAGGATGCGAGGCCTAACCAGTCCTCTGGTCTGAATTTGAATATTCTTGCAAACTAACTGTGGGGGATATGTACTAAGCAGTGATACAAGTGGAGAAGTGAGCCAGTGGAGAAGTTGCCCAAGGCAATCAATCAGCATTGATGTAACATTTCTAATTTGCATACTTTAAAAGTATACAGAGCAGCTGATTGGTTGCCATGGGCAACTTCTCCACTGGCTCCCTTCTCCACTTTTATCACTGCTTAGTACATGTCCCCCTTAATTTCCTACTTCTAAATTTATTACTAGATTCACTACTTACCTTAATCCTATAATTGGGCTTTTTGGGCCTTCGTTTGTGGGCATTGTTTTGTGTCCAGACCGGTGTCAGGTGGTGTGCATTTGCTGGGAAGGCAGAGAAGACTTTCAATATGCTGCATCTCCTTATGTGTGTCTCCCTCAAGTGGCTGTCAGCTATCAAATGCATGCTAGACACACCATTCCAAGCTGATTGTGACATCACAGAACATGCATCATAGGACAGGCATGCTAGAGCATGGGTCTTCAATCTGCTGCCCTCCAGCTGCTGTGGAACCACACATCCCAGCATTCCCTGCCTCAGTTTTATCATACCTTAATAGCAAAACTGTGGCAGGGCATGCTGGGATGTGTAGTTTCACAGCAGTTGGAGGGCCACAGGTTGAAGACCCATGTGCTAGAACCAAGCCACAGGTGCATCGAATGCTAGCTACAGTAGCTACCTGATTAAATCCTTTTTTTCCTCACAGCATTCCAAAGCGGAAGGTTCCATGGAACCAGAGATCCTTCCATTGAGAAGGACATGCTGCCTGGTTGACTGCACTGTGCAAATGAAATCACGGAGACAGTCGGCTTGTGGGTAGCTCTGGTGACTGGGTGGTTGGGTGGGTAGTGTTTCGGAGGTGGAGCACATGCAATTGAATGTGCATCATCCAGCCAGCAAGAGAGACAGCTCATGCAGGAGTGTGCCTGCTTGTCAGTGGGTTATCTACCTTGCCAGACGTCAAATCTACATGGAGCAGCTGGAGGGGACAAGAGTAGGTTTGCAAAATCTAGATAGAAGAGCATATAAGGTGGTGCATTCTCCATGATTGTGTCAGCTTATGTTTTGGTGCACTGCGCTTTCCTCCACCCCATTTCGGCCTATGGCTAAGTTTTATGCTTTTTGGTTTAGATCAAGTGTAGTCAAGATCTGAAAACAATCAATGTTCATCTTTGATGGCAATAGTAGTGGTATGATATTTGTCGATTTTGAAAGTCAAAATCTGATATGTCCCCTATCTGGGGGGCCATATATTAAATGGCTTTTTAGAAAAGGGAGATGGAAGAAGAGCTTTCAGTACCTGCAGGATTGGTCCATCTTTCCTATTCTGTCCTCCAAAAATAGATTCAGTTGCATTTTCCAGTGTGTTTTGGATGCGCCTTTGCAAATGTCTTACATCGACAAACTTATTTAGTACTTCATTATTTTCCCAATAGGGTTACATTGTCACAACATTGTGTTCCCTAATTGCTTGAATTTTTAAAATGCAACAATTGATAAAGACACCTGAATACTACTCTGTGGAGTCTTATTTTGATTCTACTTCTTATCTACATTTAATTCCCTACCTCTAAACAAGGCATTTTTAAATGCTGGGGAGCTGCCAGGATGCGAGGCCTAACCAGTCCTCTGGTCTGAATTTGAATATTCTTGCAAACTAACTGTGGGGGACATGTACTAAGCAGTGATACAAGTGGAGAAGTGAGCCAGTGGAGAAGTTGCCCAAGGCAATCAATCAGCATTGTTGTAACATTTCTAATTTGCATACTTTAAAAGTATACAGAGCAGCTGATTGGTTGTCATGGGCAACTTCTCCACTGGCTCCCTTCTCCACTTTTATCACTGCTTAGTACATGTCCCCCTTAATTTCCTACTTCTAAATTTATTACTAGATTCACTACTTACCTTAATCCTATAATTGGGCTTTATGGGCCTTCGTTTGTGGGCATTGTTTTGTGTCCAGACCGGTGTCAGGTGGTGTGCATTTGCTGGGGAGGCAGGGAAGACTTTCAATATGCTGCATCTCCTTATGTGTGTCTCCCTCAAGTGGCTGTCAGCTATCAAATGCATGCTAGACACCCCATTCCAAGCTGATTGTGACATCACAGAACATGCATCATAGAACAGGCATGCTAGAGCATGGGTCTTCAATCTGCGGCCCTCCAGCTGCTGTGGAACCACACATCCCAGCATTCCCTGCCTCAGTTTTATCATACCTTAATAGCAAAACTGTGGCAGGGTAGGCTGGGATGTGTAGTTTCACAGCAGCTGGAGGGCCACAGGTTGAAGACCCATGTGCTAGAGCAAAGCTACAGGTACATCGAATGCTAGCTACAGTAGCTGCCTGATTAAATCCTTTTTTTTCCCCACAGCATTCCAAAGCGGAAGGTTCCATGGAACCAGAGATCCTTCCATTGAGAAGGACATGCTGCCTGGTTGACTGCACTGTGCAAATGAAATCACGGAGCCAGTCGGCTTGTGGGTAGCTCTGGTGACTGGGTGGTTGGGTTGGTAGTGTGTCGGAGGTGGAGTACATGCAATTGATTGTGCATCATCCAGCCAGCAAGAGAGAAAGCTCATGGAGGAATGTGCCTGCTTGTCAGTGGGTTATGTACCTTGCCAGACGTCAAATCTACATGGAGCAGCTGGAGGGGACAAGAGTAGGTTTGCAAAATCTAGATAGAAGAGCATATAAGGTGGTGCATTCTCCATGATTGTGTCAGCTTATGTTTTGGTGCACTGCGCTTTCCTCCACCCCATTTCGGCCTATGGCTAAGTTTTAGGCTTTTTGGTTAAGATCAAGTGTAGTCAAGATCTGAAAACAATCAATGTTCATCTTTGATGGCAATAGTAGTGGTATGATATTTGCCGATTTTGAAAGTCAAAATCTGATATGTCCCCTATCTGGGGGGCCATATATTAAATGGCTTTTTAGAAAAGGGAAATTGAAGAAGAGCTTTCAGTACCTGCAGGATTGGTCCATCTTTCCTATTCTGTCCTCCAAAAATAGATTCAGTTGCATTTTCCAGTGTGTTTTGGATGCGCCTTTGCAAATGTCTTACATCGACAAACTTATTTAGTACAGGTTGAGTATCCCATATCCAAATATTCCGAAATACGGAATATTCCGAAATACGGACTTTTTTGAGTGAGAGTGAGATAGTGAAACCTTTGTTTTCTGATGGCTCAATGTACACAAACTTTGTTTAATACACAAAGTTATTAAAAATATTGTATTAAATGACCTTCAGGCTGTGTGTATAAGTGTATATGAAACATAAATGAATTGTGTGAATGTACACACACTTTGTTTAATGCACAAAGTTATAAAAGATATTGGCTAAAATTACCTCCATGCTGTGTGTATAAGGTGTATATGAAACATAAATGCATTCTGTGCTAAGATTTAGGTCCCATCGCCATGATAACTCATTATGGTATGCAATTATTCCAAAATACGGAAAAATCCGATATCCAAAATACCTCTGGTCCCAAGCATTTTGAAAAAGGGATACTCAACCTGTACTTCATTATTTTCCCAATAGGGTTACATTGTCACAACATTGTGTTCCCTAATTGCTTGAATTTTTAAAATGCAACAATTGATAAAGACACCTGAATACTACTCTGTGGAGTCTTATTTTGAGTCTACTTCTTATCTACATTTAATTCCCTACCTCTAAACAAGGCATTTTTAAATGCTGGGGGGCTACCAGGATGCGAGGCCTAACCAGTCCTCTGGTCTGAATTTGAATATTCTTGCAAACTAACTGTGGGGGACATGTACTAAGCAGTGATACAAGTGGAGAAGTGAGCCAGTGGAAAAGTTGCCCAAGGCAATCAATCAGCATTGATGTAACATTTCTAATTTGCATACTTTAAAAGTATACAGAGCAGCTGATTGGTTGTCATGGGCAACTTCTCCACTGGCTCCCTTCTCCACTTTTATCACTGCTTAGTACATGTCCCCCTTAATTTCCTACTTCTAAATTTATTACTAGATTCACTATTTACTTTAATTCTATAATTGGGTTTTTTGGGCCTTCGTTTGTGGGCATTGTTTTGTGTCCAGACCGGTGTCAGGTGGTGTGCATTTGCTGGGAAGGCAGGGAAGACTTCCAATATGCTGCATCTCCTTATGAGTGTCTCCCTCAAGTGGCTGTCAGCTATCAAATGCATGCTAGACATCCCATTCCAAGCTGATTGTGACATCACAGAACATGCATCATAGAACAGGCATGCTAGAGCATGGGTCTACAATCTGCGGCCCTCCAGCTGCTTTGGAACCACACATCCCAGCATGCCCTGCCTCAGTTTAATCATACCTTAATAGCAAAACTGTGGCAGGGCATACTGGGATGTGTAGTTTCAAAGCAGCTGGAGGGCCACAGGTTGAAGACCCATGTGCTAGAGCAAAGCCACAGGTACATCGAATGCTAGCTACAGTAGCTGCCTGATTAAATCCTTTTTTTTTTCCACAGCATTCCAAAGCAGAAGGTTCCATGGAACCAGAGATCCTTCCATTGAGAAGGACATGCTGCCTGGTTGACTGCACTGTGCAAATGAAAGCACGGAGCCAGTCGGCTTGTGGGTAGCTCTGGTGACTGGGTGGTTGGGTGGGTAGTGTGTCGGAGGTGGAGCACATGCAATTGATTGTGCATCATCCAGCCAGCAAGAGAGAAAGCTCATGCAGGAGTGTGCCTGCTTGTCAGTGGGTTATGTACCTTGCCAGACGTCAAATCTGCATGGAGCAGCTGGAGGGGACAAGAGTAGGTTTGCAAAATCTAGATAGAAGAGCATATAAGGTGGTGCATTCTCCATGATTTGTCAGCTTATGTTTTGGTGCACTGCGCTTTCCTCCACCCCATTTCGGCCTATGGCTAAGTTTTAGGCTTTTTGGTTAAGATCAAGTGTAGTCGACTTCCGGTTCCGGCGCCCATGTGAGGAGAAGCTGATTGCTGCAGCTCTCCTGCACCCTCGGCAACCGGAGCACACAGCGCCTCCAATTCGCGGCTTTTCTCCGCGCCGGTCGCACAATACCAGTGGGAAGGTGTAGAGAACTGGATGGAGAGATTTCTGTCCTCCCCTATGCCCCCTAAAGTCCAAAGATCGAGGTCTGAAAAACGGCCGGGAGAATCCAAGATGGCCGCCGCATCTAACTCACAAACGAGCCTGCAGGCTGCTGGCAGCACCAGACAGGCTTCTGCAAAACACACTTCTCCCTCAGGTGAGCCTGACTGTACCCCTGTCTCTCCAATGACTTATGCTGATGTAGTAAGAGCTGTTAGTGATGCCATGGAGCCTATCATGGATGCACATGCTGTTAAAATGCAGCAGGCAGTAAAAGATCTAAAATCCCAAATCAAGCAGCTCACCAAGACTGTTCTTACAAATGAACAAAGGCTGGGGGAGACTTTTCAGGATGTTGGGGATCTTAAGCACAGATATGATGAGCTCCAGAAATCTCACTTTCAACTGCTGAACAAGGTTGACGAACTTGAAAATAGATCGAGGAGATCGAATCTTCGGGTACTGGGGCTCCCTGAATCACTGAAAGGTCCTGATTTGACTCTGTTTTTGCAAACGTCCCTCCTTGATTTACTGCATATCCAAGATGAATGCACCGGCTTAGTTATTGAGAGAGCCCACAGACTGGGTCCCCCACGTTCTGCACCTAATAGCAGACCACGTGTGGTCATATTTAAATGTCTGAACTTTCTCCATAAGGAGGCAATATGGTCGGCATCCAGGAAGCATAGAAATTTACAATGGGAGGGAGCTCGTTTGGCCATTTTCCAGGACTACTCCGCGGAGGTTTCCCGGGCCCGTCGAGAATTTACCCCCCTTTGCTCTCGTTTGGTGAAGGCGAATAAAAAATTTGCTCTGCTCTTCCCTGCAAGACTACGTCTGTTTGATGGAAATTCCTTTTCGAGACTTTACAAATTTTGCAGATGCAGAGGCTTATGTTTCCGAGGCCTCCCAGGCAGATGACGACTCCTCTCAGGTGGACGACACCCTGGAGAGGGATGGCTGAGTATTGCTCCTGGACTTATCTGTTTCTGGCGATGCCCGCCAATCTAATATAATTTAATTATTGCGGTAGAAGCTGCTGCAGGTGTTTTTCCCCACAAAAGAGCATTTGGTCTTATACAACGGGCCGACCCATTTTACTTTGTTTTATGTTTTAGATTTTTCTTATACATCTGCTGTTTTCTCCTGGAAATGCAATCTTTCTAGAATGTTTACATATGTTTAGAGGAGATATTTCCATCCTTTTATTTATGTGACAGGCTGCATTTTTCTTTTTCTGTAACATGCTCTGTGTGCTCTGATATTTTCTGGTTAATTTTCTTAGATATATTTTCATATAATATGTTGCCGAGGGTGGGTAAGGGTGCCCCCTCCCTCACTTTTTTTTCTCAGGTTATCAAATTCTGGCTGGCTCAGTGGTGGTCTATGACGGCCTCTGTGCTTGCTCGAACCGGTTGTTCTTGTTTTCTGAAGTTATGATCGTCCTTAGCAGGACTTTCTTTCACAATTTTAATGTTATATTCTGTGTGTTTTCTATGTTTTTGTTCTTCTTTTCTTCTCCCCCTCCCCTTCTTTTCCTTATGTGTCCTCCCCGGTATGTTTGGTACTTGTTTCTCGACGGCTGTAGATATTATGGTTACTGTGCATGTTTTCAGGTTCTCCCAGGTCATTTGATGCATGGCTAGTCTGAGTGTAGGCACGTGGAATGTGGGAGGGATCAACTCCCCAGCTAAACGCAGAAAGATTTTGCTCTATCTTCGGAAGGTGGGCATGGATGTTGTTTTCATTCAGGAATCTCACCTTATGCCAAATGAGGTGGTAAAACTGAACACTATGGGTTGGTCTGTGGTAGCCTCTTCCTCCTTCTCTTCTAAGGCTAGAGGAGTGATTATAATAGCACGACACACGGTCCCTATCTCTGTCCAAGCTATTATAGATGACACTCAGGGTAGGTATGTATTGGCAGATGTCACATTGTATGCATCCAGGTTCCTACTTTGTAATATTTATGCCCCTAATCAGTACTCTAGGCAATTCTATACGAACACGGTCACTAAGCTACTAAGTTACTCTGAAATCCCCATAATACTGGGTGGAGATTTTAATATATATTCTTCTTCAACCATGGATAAATCCCCTCCCCCCCCGCACTCCCCCCTCGTTACCGCGCATTGGTATCCCCTATATTTGCTCGCAGCTGTCCTTAGTGGATGTGTGGCGCGCATGCTATCCATTAGAAAGGGAGTTTACATGTCTAGAAAAAAAAAACCAAAACGTGCGCAAAAGGAAGAGCCAATCAAAAAATAATATTTGGATTAGTTATTTTTATTTTTATTAAATATTTATTTAATTGTAGTTAATACCAAATAAATTAATTATAAATATAATCCTTAGAGTGACCACAATAAGATATTGAAAATAATATTAAAATGAATAAAACAACACAATCATGAAATATATAACCATCTAATTAATTTCTCATATATGGTTAGTATTCCAAAAGACCAATAATGGATACAAATGTATCAAATCCTGAAGAATAAATGGTTCCTAAAACAGGTAATACTGTATCACTTTGGATACATAATTAGATCACAATGATGCAAAGAAAAAATATTATTAATGAATAGACTAAAAAGTCCACACTGGCTGGCCAGCCTTAATTAATACTTATTATATTGTGCACAAACAAAAATTTATCCAAGATCAATAGAGTAAATAAATGGAAGATGTATTGCCTGTAGGATATCATAGAATTGAATAAACAATAAGGACTCAAAATTCTTCCAATAACGATCTAAACTAGTAATAATTATCCGTTATACATGTATCCAAAAGTCTTGTGCGGCTCATTAGCTCCTAACCTCGTACGGCTGCTGATGTAAATGCTAAATGTTGGAGCAAATAGATAGAAGCCAGTCCCGTCCTTTTGACCAATGCTATTTAAAAGTCTCGATAAAGGCACCTAGCCTTATGCGGCCGTTAGTGTGGGCAGCCAATGCCGTAGTATTACAGTCCCGTAATAAGGTGATTGTTATGAATAAATAAAAATAATAATACACAGTCCCGAATGGCTCAAATAGCCCCTAGCCTAATGAGGCCATTGGTGTGGGTGGCTATAATGATGGGATAATGTGTTGATAAATAAAACCCTGTCTCACCCGTAGCAATCTCACCCGTGCCAGTGAATGCAGTAGCCGTCCGTCCGGCCGGATGTTCACCGGACCTCCGCCGTTTTCAATCCACAAGCCGTTCTGTGCTGCGCTGCCTGGGTGCTCCTCCGACAGCGCAGCTGGGTAATCCTTAGGCTGGGATGAAAGAGATGGAAATATCTGTGGCGGTTTAAGGCGGGTTAGGGCTGTCGGTGATGTCCGTTCGTCTCCAAATAGCAGAGAGATGGTATAGATCCGTGGATCACTCCAAAGCCGTTCAAGCTAACGCGTTTCTCGACCGTAGGCACTGGTCGTTTCATCAGAGGAAGTGCAATGCACCCAGGCAGCGCAGCACAGAACGGCTTGTGGATTGGAAACGGCGGAGGTCCGGTGAACATCCGGCCGGCCGGATGGCTACTGCATTCACTGGCACGGGTGAGATTGCTACGGGTGAGACGGGGTTTTATTTATCAACACATTATCCCGTCATTATAGCCACCCACACCAATGGCCTCATTAGGCTAGGGGCTATTTGAGCCATTCGGGACTGTGTATTATTATTTTTATTTATTCATAACAATCACCTTATTACGGGACTGTAATACTACGGCATTGGCTGCCCACACTAACGGCCGCATAAGGCTAGGTGTCTTTATCGAGACTTTTAAATAGCATTGGTCAAAAGGACGGGACTGGCTTCTATCTATTTGCTCCAACATTTAGCATTTACATCAGCAGCCGTACGAGGTTAGGAGCTAATGAGCCGCACAAGACTTTTGGATACATGTATAACGGATAATTATTACTAGTTTAGATCGTTATTGGAAGAATTTTGAGTCCTTATTGTTTATTCAATTCTATGATATCCTACAGGCAATACATCTTCCATTTATTTACTCTATTGATCTTGGATAAATTTTTGTTTGTGCACAATATAATAAGTATTAATTAAGGCTGGCCAGCCAGTGTGGACTTTTTAGTCTATTCATTAATAATATTTTTTCTTTTCATCATTGTGATCTAATTATGTATCCAAAGTGATACAGTATTACCTGTTTTAGGAACCATTTATTCTTCAGGATTTGATACATTTGTATCCATTATTGGTCTTTTGGAATACTAACCATATATGAGAAATTAATTAGATGGTTATATATTTCATGATTGTGTTGTTTTATTCATTTTAATATTATTTTCAATATCTTATTGTGGTCACTCTAAGGATTATATTTATAACTAATTTATTTGGTATTAACTACAATTAAATAAATATTTAATAAAAATAAAAATAACTAATCCAAATATTATTTTTTGATTGGCTCTTCCTTTTGCGCACGTTTTGGTTCTTTTTTCTTGTTATTGTTATTTTTTGGGGGTTGACAGCTTCCCCATTTTTCCACATTGTGCGGCATCAGGAAGTTCACCGAGGTTGTAAGTCACGGGCGCCTCTCTTTCTTTTCTCTTGAGTTTACATGTCTCTCAGCTGCGCACCACACGTTCTCGAGGATTGATTATCTGCTGTTATCTGAATCCCTTTTCTCAAAAGTGGCTGACTCAAAAATTGAGAATATCTGTATTTCAGATCATGCTCTATGCTGGATGAAATTGATGCTCCTCTCAGAAAAATCCCCATTCCGCTCCTGGCACTTCCCCTCTCATTTAAGTGGCTCTCTAAAATTCCGCTCCTCATTAGATGCAGCGTGGCTGGATTATCATACGCACAATGGAGAAACTCTGAGCGACGATCCTGCTCTTTTCTGGCAGGCGTCAAAATCAGTTATCCGGGGACACATTATTTCCTATAATAAAAAAAGGGATTTAGATTTAAATTCACAATATTTGGAAGCCCAGGCGGCTCTCACTCTCGCTTTCCAGGAATTTAAGTCCTCCCCCTCCCCTTCTACTAGAGAACGGTACCTTACACAAAAAACACTGTTCGATACCCTCCTCTCTCAATTGGAAGCAAAATATTCATTTTCAAGAGACTGTAGCATTTACAGATATGGCAACAAGTCTGGCAAACTGTTATCACGTTTATTAAAGGGCAGACACCCTAAAGTGGTCATTCACTCTCTGCTCACCCAAGGTGGAGACAGAGTACGGACCTCGGCCGAGATTGCTGAGGTGCTACAGTCTTTTTATTCCACTCTGTATGCACGTCCTATTATCAACCAGACACACAAGTCTAGCTTTTGGTCTTCTACTGATCTGCCTCAAATGTCTGAGTCGCATTGTACCTCTCTTCTTGCACCTATCACCACTGAGGAAGTTTCTCTAGCAATAGCTGGACTGAAGACTGGGAAGACTCCGGGTCCTGACGGGTTCGCCAATGACTACTATAAAATTCTATCTACTAGACTGAGCGAACCTCTTTCTGTCTTATTTAATTCTTTTATGCAGGGTGCTTTCTTGCCCCAATATTTTAATTCAGCCGTCATAAAGGTTATCCCGAAGCCTGGCCGGGATCCTGAGTCTCCCAGCTCTTATCGTCCGATCTCCCTTTTAAACACGGATTATAAATTATTCACTAAAATCCTCTCAAATAGACTCAAACTCATAGTCCCTGACATAGTGCATACGGACCAGACTGGATTTGTCTGGGGTAGGCAATCAGTGAGCAATATCCGAAAGGTCTTGACTGTTATGCAGGCCTTTCAGCTTTCCAAACCCACGGATACTAATGTATTATTATCCATTGATGCCGAAAAGGCGTTCGACCTGGTCACCTGGGACCATCTGTATGAAACGCTCCATCGCTTTGGTGCACCTGAGGACTTTGTCTCTCTTATTTCCCGTCTATATGAATCTCCCTCCACTCAAGTTTTGGGGAATAGTATTCTCTCTTCCCCTTTCCTTATCCAGAGTGGCACACGACAGGGCTGCCCCTTGTCACCTTTATTATTTGCCTTAGCTTTAGAACCCTTAGCTGTTTCCCTAAGAAACTCTCCCGAATTTGCAGGTATAAAAATCATGGACACCACGGTAAAATTATCACTGTATGCCGACGACATGCTGCTATTTATTTCCCATCCTGATACGTCCATCCCTGCGATTGTCTCCCTGATTGAACAATTTGGTTCTTTTGCGGGATACAAGATTAATATATCCAAATCCGAGCTCCTCCTCCTTTCAGGGGACTCCTCCCTCTTTCCATCACACCCGGTCCTGTCCCGATTCCCAATTACCCGAGATAGTCTTAAATATTTAGGAGTTCAGATCCCTACTTCTCTCCCGGATCTATATGCGATTAATTTTGGTCCTATTTTGTCCAAGGTGTCTAAAATACTCACTGACTGGGCGTCCCTGCCCTTATCTCTTATGGGTCGTGCAGAGGTTATTAAATCTGTGATATTTCCCAAGATTGCTTACTTCCTGCTTATGCTCCCTATTGCCCTTGTTGAGAAAGATGTCCTTTTTCTTAAGCAATGTTTCACTAGATTTCTATGGGCCGGAAAACGACCAAGAGTCCCCTACGCTAGATTGCAGCTATTACGTGAAGAGGGAGGTATGGGAATCCCGGATCCAGTCCTATTTAGTAGAGCAGCAATGTACAGGTATATCACAGACTGGCTTTGGGGCAGATCAGTATTTACGAACCTGACACTTGAACTGGCCATATTTCACCCTTTCTCCCCTGCTGCACTCTTACACACCCCAAACTCCCGCCTCCCACCTGGGATAAAACAGAATATTTTGTTTTGGCATACATATCGAGCATGGCAGGTCACACACACTAAAGCACAGAGAAAACCTGACACCTCTCTTCACACTACGTTCTGGGGTAACCCATGTTTCCTTCCTGGCCTTGATAACACACATTTTTTGAGTTGGAGAGAAAAGGGGATCGCAGCTATTAGAGACATATATGACCCAGGAGGCAACGCAGTGCTTTCTTTCTCTGACATCCAGTTAAAGTTTGGTATATCCCACCGGGGATTTTTTATGTACCTACAGGCTAGACACTTTGCTCAATCCCAGTCTCACCCTATGATTTCTGAGGCTACCACAGACCCGCTGCGCACCCTAATGATGCTCACTAAAGATTGTCCTTACCATCTCAATTATTTCAGAAACACCTTTAGGGTCTCATATAGAGACCGGCTCTGGGAACCCGCGCTGTCCTCATGGTCCAGAGATATCCCCAATATGGGATCGAGCGCTGAATTATTAGATAACATTTTACCCATTTTTAGGTCCTTATATTCTGCCTCTTTGCAAGAGGTACACTTGAAAACGCTCCAAAGGGCATACATAGCACCCAATCAGAGGGCACACATGGTCCCAGACGACACTGGCTGTTGCATCAAATGTACTGCGCAGAATGCCACCTTGTACCACAATATGTGGTCTTGCCGGAAAATATCTAAGTTTTGGTATAAGGTGGTCGCTTATCTCAACACAGTATTTAACTTACAGTTAATAAAACGTCCTAAGGCTTGCTTGTTACTTGATTTTAGGGAATGGTCTCTTGGGCCTGAAGATAGAGATATTGTTCCGGTAATCTCTGTCATTTTGACAATTGCCAAGAAACAAATTCTTAATAATTGGATCAAACCGTCTACCCCTTCTTTGATGGCTGTAAAACACATGACCCTCCGAATTATTTATTTTGAGAGGCGTGCTACTCTTCCTGACATAGAAATGGGGGTCAGGCGGTTTGCCAAGAAGTGGGAGAGGTACATTGATACTCTAGATCCGGACATACAATCTTTCATCTATAAACTATTTGAGACCACAAAGTGGTACCTATATAGACAAATCGATAGGGCCTATTGATAACTTAGGCCTATGTACTGTTCCTTTGAGACCTCCTGTTCCTTTCCTAGGAAATGTAATCATACTAATCTTAATACCCCACGCTGTATGTTTAGTCCGAGGCCAATTAGATACTGAACCTTCTCTTTGGCTAGAATGGCTAACCATGCCGGAAATGCCTTTTTATTATTCTTAATTAAGATGTCTTTGGCCGTTATTCAGTCAGGAACTGATCATACTTGTATTGTCTTCCCCACTTGTTCCCCCCCCCACCCCCCTCCTCCTGTCTGTCTTCTTCATTGATCTCTCCGGTATACTGATGTTCTGTGAACTCTCAGGTAAAACTAGGTGCTTGACCTTGGGTATATGATGATTTCGTATGCTGAGACGCAAACGGGTACTGTTTTCATCATATCTTAGACCTCATGTAGATTAAGACTGTCCATCCTTTGCCTTTTACCCAAGCCCACAGCTACCTACCATATTTGTATTTGTTGATTTTACTGATGTGATTTAAAAGCACTTTACGTTGGAACACTGTAACTATACCGGTTCCTCTCCGGTCTTTGGTTTGTCTGTACCATGAAGGTCTTCCCTGTTTTTTGTATTTCTATATAAAAATCTAATAAAAATTGTTGAATTAAAAAAAAGATCAAGTGTAGTCAAGATCTGAAAACAATCAATGTTCATCTTTGATGGCAATAGTAGTGGTATGATATTTGCTGCTTTTGAAAGTCAAAATCTGATATGTCCCCTATCTGGGGGGCCATATATTAAATGGCTTTTTAGAAAAGGGAGATGGAAGAAGAGCTTTCAGTACCTGCAGGATTGGTCCATCTTTCCTATTCTGTCCTCCAAAAATAGATTCAGTTGCATTTTCCAGTGTGTTTTGGATGCGCCTTTGCAAATGTCTTACATCGACAAACTTATTTAGTACTTCATTATTTTCCCAATAGGGTTACATTGTCACAACATTGTGTTCCCTAATTGCTTGAATTTTTAAAATGCAACAATTGATAAAGACACCTGAATACTACTCTGTGGAGTCTTATTTTGATTCTACTTCTTATCTACATTTAATTCCCTACCTCTAAACAAGGCATTTTTAAATGCTGGGGAGCTGCCAGGATGCGAGGCCTAACCAGTCCTGTGGTCTGAATTTGAATATTCTTGCAAACTAACTGTGGGGGACATGTACTAAGCAGTGATACAAGTGGAGAAGTGAGCCAGTGGAGAAGTTGCCCAAGGCAATCAATCAGCATTGATGTAACATTTCTAATTTGCATACTTTAAAAGTATACAGAGCAGCTGATTGGTTGTCATGGGCAACTTCTCCACTGGCTCCCTTCTCCACTTTTATCACTGCTTAGTACATGTCCCCCTTAATTTCCTACTTCTAAATTTATTACTAGATTCACTATTTACTTTAATTCTATAATTGGGCTTTTTGGGCCTTCGTTTGTGGGCATTGTTTTGTGTCCAGACCGGTGTCAGGTGGTGTGCATTTGCTGGGAAGGCAGGGAAGACTTCCAATATGCTGCATCTCCTTATGAGTGTCTCCCTCAAGTGGCTGTCAGCTATCAAATGCATGCTAGACATCCCATTCCAAGCTGATTGTGACATCACAGAACATGCATCATAGAACAGGCATGCTACAGCATGGGTCTACAATCTGCGGCCCTCCAGCTGCTTTGGAACCACACATCCCAGCATGCCCTGCCTCAGTTTAATCATACCTAAATAGCAAAACTGTGGCAGAGCATGCTGGGATGTGTAGTTTCAAAGCAGCTGGAGGGCCACAGGTTGAAGACCCTTGTGCTAGAGCAACGCCACAGGTACATCGAATGCTAGCTACAGTAGCTGCCTGATTAAATCCTTTTGTCAAAGTCAGAAAAATATCTCTATGCACACTGCCATATTTGCACCTCACACAGGTCTGCGCTGCGAATGCGTGCGCTCTCCCGTGCGTGCGCATACTCGCTGTTGCGGGCACCCGCGGGTGCGCGGTATGTGCATTTACGGTAGAGTTCATGTGTTTGTAGCGTGCGACCCAATCGTTACATATTTCCACTATATAATGTATTTTGTAGATCATGGTCCCTTTGATAGATTCTGAAAGTTTGGTTAATATAGAATGTTCATGAACAGAGAAATCCCCCTTTGTTTGATACGAAGGGTCAGACAGGAGTAATACAGTGGTGTTTAGTACCCATCGGAAGAGTATTTAATTAGCAATATTCCGGTGTTGGTTTGAAGCAGATTAATCGCTCGTGCGAATAGTTATGGACATAAGAAGTTTATGAACATTTACTGTATTTGCACTTACTTATCCATGCAGCGGGAAACCCAGTTTCCCTCCCACCTGAGCTGTTGGAAATAGTCACAGCCCACCTGTATGAATCAACCTATGACCTTTTGTTATAATGCGAGGAGGAATTCCTGTGTCCAATGAACAATGAGATTGTAGGGACCATTGAATTGTATTGTGTGTGGGGCATAAATAGACAAGCCGATCACATCCAGCTCTCACTCTTCAACGGTTATCATTGCTGAAAATCGGGAGCTGGATGTCCAGAGGCGCATGCGATCGTTTCCTTTGTGCGTAAGTTTTCTCCGCAATCATATTGTCTTTCTTGATGTTATGGGCCATTTCTCTCTCTCTCTCTCTTCTCTTCTTTCTCTCGTACTCTCTTAAACGTAATAGTATTGTATTGTATTTCCTGTGTAGTTATCTGGTTAGGTAGTCTATGTTATATTGTAGTGTATGACTTGTATTGTATTAATTCTTTTGCAAGTATAACATTCATAATATATATATTAGGCGTTGGACCCTAAGCACGGTATCTGTGTATTTCTTATAGTGTTAAGTATTCATAGAGCGTCGGTGACGCTCAAACAGCTTTTAAGTTAATAAGGTTACACTGTGTTGCATCTACACCCTATCTCTACACTAAGGTTTTACAGCATATTACATTGTTTATGGTTTAGATTTAAAGGTTTAACATTGTGAGCGTCAGCGCCGCTGGTGATCTCCTCGTGGTCCCGAGCGTCCGCTACGCTATAGCGAATCATTACGTTAGTCGGCAGCCAATAGCGTGCCTGCCTGTGATCTCTCGGCCGTGAGCGAACGTGACGCTTGAGCGTCTCGACCACGGCTAAGCGATTGTTACGCAACGAGCGTACCCTTACGGTACTCCATACGTAAATAGCGTACAGTGTTCTTAGACCTCATAAAGGGTTTTATATAAGATAAATATTTAGCTTTATCAATTGGAGGCTCGTCCTGTCCTTCACATATCTCTGCTAGGTAATTTCAGCAGACATTATCCAGCAGCAAAGGGCGGGAGGTCATGTTCCTCGTAGTGCTGTTTGGATAAGCGTCTGCTTCGCTTAGTAAAGGGTGCTGAAGGAATCCGGAACCGGAGGTAAGAACAACACGCTAGTGTCTTTTAAAACTGTTTATTTCTGTCTTGCGTACACACGCACATATCTGCATTTCTTTTTTTCATTCGTGTATTTTCATATATCACTCTCCTGTTTGCCATTTTATAATTGATAAAACGTGCTAAGAGAGATTTGTCGCTATTTCATAGTTAAAGTGTAAAACCCACATGCAACTCTACCCAAGGTAAAAGGAGAGATTGGTGTGTTGCGCGGTAGACGATCGAGGATCATCTACATTGATAAAAGTGTTAGTTGTGTTACGGTGGACATTGGTTTTGTGTACACGTGTCTCTAACAAAGGGCTGAGACTCGCGTACGCCAAGGCCGACGCACGCAGCGTAAATTACGCAACGGAGCGTCTGGGTACGCCCACGTAACTCAAGTCACACGACAGTGTTGATTTTTAAGTAGTGCAACAGGCGATAAGTAGCGCAACAGGCGATAAGTAGCGCATCAGGCGATAAATAGCGCAAATCTATTTTAAATCCGAAATTTAGATTAACAGATCCTTCTCCAAATTCACAACACATCTGGTCTAAAGAAAATTTCTGCGCAGAAATAGAAATAGAAGCAAAAGTGTACGTGTGGTGAGTGAGTGTTTTGTATATATAAGTTTATACAATTTTACAGGTTGAACCACAAGAAGTCGAGTTCTCGCAGAGGTACATACATGTAAGTGACGTGCATGGTGGCTAGGGAGGCATCTCTGGTTAAACATAAAATTTGAGCAGTAGAGAATAGTAGACCAGGAGGTCATACTACAGACCGGGAGGTCCAGGTACAGCAGACTAAGAAGTCTGCCATAAAAGAGAAAAGGGCACAACCCAGGGGGTTGGTGCAAAACCCATATAGGCCAATAAAGCTCTGGCTGAAGGAATTCGCAGCCGAAATTTTCGATTCCACTGGTCGCTCAGTACATAAGATTAGTTGCTTATGTGCTGAACGATTGTACCGCACGTAATTGTGTACATTAGTTAATCTGACCAGTACCATTTGTGTACAAACCCGGTCGTAAAACTATTTGTACACTCTGATGTGATTTGTGTAATTTTTTATTTTGTGAAGGGAAGTTCGCTGGTCACTCAGGAATTGTCCAACAACCAATAGTTACTGGAAAGAGTAAGTGTTCTGCGGATATCCCTCGCATGTTCCAGTAAATAGAGGTTCATAGGGGCCCTGGGTCGAGTACGCCAGCACTAAGGCAGTGTGTGGGTCGTATTGGTCGGCGTGGGCGAGTGAGTGGGGTACTCGGTAAACCGCCACCGTCAGCCTATCGTGAACATTTTGGTTTTTGTAAGGGTTCGCTGAAGACCCTGAAATAAGGTCAGAGGTGGTGAAAGCAACGCCTGCAAGTTATGGGGGCCAATTGTTCAGGAAGGGGGCGATCAACCTCGGTTCGGGTTGATTCAGTAAACCGACCAGTCGGGTCGGCAAGGTACGTAATGTGTGAAAAATATGGCTCACATACAGAGGTTTTATGTGATGAATGGGAGAGAATGACAGTGCATGACGGGGAGAAATTCCCAAGAGTAGGTAGCTTTAGATCAGAAGTGTTGCAAAATTTAAGGAGGAGGATATGTCTCATTAAATCAACAAAGAGACGAATCCAACATTATGATTATTTACAGTTATGGCAACAGGAGGGTGAAATACAGAGAGGATTGGCTCTGGCGGCGGGATCTAATCCTATCAAGAAATTGATAGCGACAGCCCCGCCGCCACCATACATATCAGGAGAGAAATTGGTTGCGGAGAATGACGCATTAGGGTGTAACAAACAAACACTTAGCAACTGTGTAAATGTTAATAAGTTAACTAATGCAAGTATTAACCCGTGCAAGTTGTACCCTGTTTTGAACTTTCCCCAGGAGTGTGATCAAGAGGACGAATCGGCAACAATATCGGCGCTCTCTCTAGCAGCCACCATAGCAGAGACAACAGTAGGCACGGCTCCACCCACGAGATTAGTAACAAAAGCCCCTAGCGGAGCGATAGGTGAGGTCGTATCTACAGGTTGCCTTATTGACAGATGGGAAGGACCATACCAAGTCTTATTGACTAGCACTACAGCATTGAAGGTTGCCGAGAGAGAGACTTGGGTTCATTCGTCCCATTGTAAGACGGTTGCTGATCCAGAGAGGTCCCGTGATAAGGAAAAGACGGTGGAGGAAGTTGTATCACTGGAGTGTCTGTTCCAGGAGGACTGAGGCGGCACCTGAGCATCGAGAATCACAAGATCAAAAGCAGTTGTCGATCCCCCGTTTCCCTTTTATTGTTTTTCTCCACTTCCCATCCCCTCTCCCTCAAATTATTTTTTCCCCCTTCTCATTCTTCTTCGTTTCCTCATAAGATGGACTTGCCTCAAGAGACTGTGATCCGGATTTTCCTATTGACCATGATGTTGACCAGAGCAGTCTGTTCCGGCGAGAGTACCATGGAGGTCGAGAGAGGTTCTGGAATGGGTTCTGATGACAGAGATGGAGGCATGGTTTCCCAAGAACAACATAACCAACAAGCAAAGGCGAGTATCAGAAAACGATCCGATAACATTGACCATAGAAGGAATTGTGAAGGATTGTTAGCTGAAGAAAACTGTATCTGTAGGCTCTGTGACAACGTAGTTGAGGATGGGTGCATCAAGAAATGCCAATCCAGTTTTAATATCCACATGGACCGGCATCCTTTGAGTGACTATCAATCCTTAGTGGGTAGTGTGTTAAATCAAACAGATTGTTGGGTATGCTCTCAAGTACCTCAAGGTCATAGCAAATCAGGACTAGTACCATTTCCTTTAACGATAGGGGAGGTACTTGAGCTAAGTGGTGGGAGGCCGGTGGACAGGAGGTTTAATATCTCCAGTCCTCCTAGTTTGAAGCTCCACCAATATCATGTGGATAGATCCCTCATATGTTTTAACATTTCCAATCCTCGAAAGCCGGGAAATTGGGAAGTGTCGTGGAGTAACCAAACCATGACCTTTTCATATAGAGCAGATAGAATGCCGACAGATACAGAGCTTGTACGCCACATAGCCAGTAGAGGAAAATCTTTCCGATATAGGTACACCCTAGGAAATAGGATTACGAGAGTTGGAGTGGTATCACCAGGATACTGTGCACATATCGTACAAGCTGATACGTGTACTCGACAGATGGGAGAATTAGGGTTAGGAGATTTCACATGGAAGATGTGTAATATGGTTATGTCCTACTCCGTCCCATATGTTCTCCCCGATGATGCATATTTCATATGCGGGAGGAAGGCGTACAAGTGGCTTGCCCCAAACTCTGAAGGATTGTGTTATATTGGAAAAGTACTGCCAGAAGTAATGACTGTATCACATGCCAAAATGAAAGATATACACCGTGTTGCCCAAGCTCCTTATACTCACACCCATTACGAGCACGTAGTTAAACGGCACCTGATAGAAAGAACAGAGCATCCGGCCTCTGACATGATCCATGAATCCACCGGGATTCAGGTTCTAATCGCGTTAGATTTCACTCGCACCGCCAGAGGAGTGTTGAATTATAAATACATATCTGCGCTCGCAAATTTGTTAGACAATATCACAGAAATGTATGATGACACGTTTAGGTATACTGGAAGAGAACTTCAAGCTTATAAAACAGAACTAGTTCAGCATAGAATGATTCTCAATTATCTCACGGCAGTAACAGGTGGATATTGTGTCACACTGGCAACGCAGTACGGCGTGAAATGTTGCACATATATTACAAATAGTACCGAGGACCCGGTCGAAGTCATAGACCAAAAGATGGACGATATTCTCCAACTGAAGTGGGAATTTCGCAGGAGACACAATCTCACCCTTGCTGCTGTGAGTAATGAGCTGACTGGTTGGGTATCATGGTTGAACCCGCGAAATTGGTTCTCCGGTTTAGGAGAATGGGCCCAAGGAGTCATAATGGATGTAGGGAAGTTTCTCCTATGTATCTTAGGTGTTATCATAACGATTGGCTTGATATTTAGATGCGGTCAGGCTTTAATGAAGTGCAAACGAAGTACCAGGGTGATGAGTTTAAGGAGTGAGGAAATTGTAATTCCAATGGATTTGATTTATGACCCAAATGTAGAAACAATGATGTGATGAAAATGCGATTTCTACGGTCCGTTTCTTTCACCTGTTTTTCCGTTTTCCCCAAGGTAAAAAGACCCACTTGGACGAGGAATTTGATGAGCCGATATACAGACAACGGATGGATTAAAGAAGAAGTTTTGACAACCTGATACACAGATTTTTGATGAACTTTGCCATAGATCCCCAGTTTCCCTAGAAATTTTAAAATTACGCTAGCCCAACACTTTTGTAAATCTATGGACATTGACAAAGCTTTTGCTCGCACCTTATGGGCAAAAGCACAAAGAAGACTGCATTCAACAGACACCGAACAAGACTTCAACCGACAAATGTTCATTTACCTGACATAGAATACCACTGCATTTACCGTAATTATGTCTTTTCTTCATCTCTACAACCTTCAGGTAATTACACACATAGTATAGGGAATACAGGCACAGATACCAGCAATCACATATTCCCCCATTCATGTATCATCAACTAAAATGTGCTCCCCATTTTGTTCAAAATCCGAAAAGAGCTCGGTAAAGTTTGACAGCCCATCCACAGACCCGTACCACGGGATAAGAAGGAATTCAAATGTATACTTCGCAATACCTCGAAGCTTGATTTAAAACACGTACGGCACGATGATACATGACCCCCAAGCACGGATTCATACACACATGCTTCTGCTATCACACTAGGTCATACCCTTTTCCCACCTTCTCCTCTCCTCCCCTACCCAACCATGTAAATGTATTAACCCCTGACATATATTTTTCTCGTTTTGAAATGTTTTAGGAAGTGGCAGTTATTGTTGACTGCCAAAGGATGGACTGTCAAAGTCAGAAAAATATCTCTATGCACACTGCCATATTTGCACCTCACACAGGTCTGCGCTGCGCATGCGTGCGCTCTCCCGTGCGTGCGCATACTCGCTGTTGCGGGCACCCGCGGGTGCGCGGTATGTGCATTTACGGTAGAGTTCATGTGTTTGTAGCGTGCGACACAATCGTTACATATTTCCACTATATAATGTATTTTGTAGATCATGGTCCCTTTGATAGATTCTGAAAGTTTGGTTAATATAGAATGTTCATGAACAGAGAAATCCCCCTTTGTTTGATACGAAGGGTCAGACAGGAGTAATACAGTGGTGTTTAGTACCCATCGGAAGAGTATTTAATTAGCAACATTCCGGTGTTGGTTTGAAGCAGATTAATCGCTCGTGCGAATAGTTATGGACATAAGAAGTTTATGAACATTTACTGTATTTGCACTTACTTATCCATGCGGCGGGAAACCCAGTTTCCCTCCCACCTGAGCTGTTGGAAATAGTCACAGCCCACCTGTATGAATCAACCTATGACCTTTTGTTATAATGCGAGGAGGAATTCCTGTGTCCAATGAACAATGAGATTGTAGGGACCATTGAATTGTATTGTGTGTGGGGCATAAATAGACAAGCCGATCACATCCAGCTCTCACTCTTCAACGGTTATCATTGCTGAAAATCGGGAGCTGGATGTCCAGAGGCGCATGCGATCGTTTCCTTTGTGCGTAAGTTTTCTCCGCAATCATATTGTCTTTCTTGATGTTATGGGCCATTTCTCTCTCTCTCTCTCTTCTCTTCTTTCTCTCGTACTCTCTTAAACGTAATAGTATTGTATTGTATTTCCTGTGTAGTTATCTGGTTAGGTAGTCTATGTTATATTGTAGTGTATGACTTGTATTGTATTAATTCTTTTGCAAGTATAACATTCATAATATATATATTAGGCGTTGGACCCTAAGCACGGTATCTGTGTATTTCTTATAGTGTTAAGTATTCATAGAGCGTCGGTGATGCTCAAACAGCTTTTAAGTTAATAAGGTTACACTGTGTTGCATCTACACCCTATCTCTACACTAAGGTTTTACAGCATATTACATTGTTTATGGTTTAGATTTAAAGGTTTAACATTGTGAGCGTCAGCGCCGCTGGTGATCTCCTCGTGGTCCCGAGCGTCCGCTACGCTATAGCGAATCATTACGTTAGTCGGCAGCCAATAGCGTGCCTGCCTGTGATCTCTCAGCCGTGAGCGAACGTGACGCTTGAGCGTCTCGACCACGGCTAAGCGATCGTTACGCAACGAGCGTAAACTTACGGTACTCCATACGTAAATAGCGTACAGTGTTCTTAGACCTCATAAAGGGTTTTATATAAGATAAATATTTAGCTTTATCACTTTTTTTTCCACAGCATTCCAAAGCAGAAGGTTCCATGGAACCAGAGATCCTTCCATTGAGAAGGACATGCTGCCTTGTTGACTGCACTGTGCAAATGAAATCACGGAGCCAGTCGGCTTGTGGGTAGCTCTGGTGACTGGGTGGTTGGGTGGGTAGTGTGTCGGAGGTGGAGCACATGCAATTGAATGTGCATCATCCAGCCAGCAAGAGAGAAAGCTCATGCAGGAGTGTGAATGCTTGTCAGTGGGTTATGTACCTTGCCAGACGTCAAATCTACATGGAGCAGCTGGAGGGGACAAGAGTAGGTTTGCAAAATCTAGATAGAAGAGCATATAAGGTGGTGCATTCTCCATGATTGTGTCAGCATATGTTTTACTGCACTGCGCTTTCCTCCACCCCATTTCGGCCTATGGCTAAGTTTTAAGCTTTTTGGTTAAGATCAAGTGTAGTCAAGATCTGAAAACAATCAATGTTCATCTTTGATGGCAATAGTAGTGGTATGATATTTGCCGATTTTGAAAGTCAAAATCTGATATGTCCCCTACCTGGGGGGCCATATATTAAATGGCTTTTTAGAAAAGGGAGATTGAAGAAGAACTTTCAGTACCTGCAGGATTGGTCCATCTTTCCTATTCTGTCCTCCAAAAATAGATTCAGTTGCATTTTCCAGTGTGTTTTGGATGCGCCTTTGCAAATGTCTTACATCGACAAACTTATTTAGTACTTCATTATTTTCACAATAGGGTTACATTGTCACAACATTGTGTTCCCTAATTGCTTGAATTTTTAAAATGCAACAATTGATAAAGACACCTGAATACTACTCTGTGGAGTCTTATTTTGAGTCTACTTCTTATCTACATTTAATTCCCTACCTCTAAACAAGGCATTTTTAAATGCTGGGGAGCTGCCAGGATGCGAGGCCTAACCAGTCCTCTGGTCTGAATTTGAATATTCTTGCAAACTAACTTTGAAGGACATGTACTAGCAGTGATACAAGTGGAGAAGTGAGCCAGTGGAGAAGTTGCTCAAGGCAATCAATCAGCATTGATGTAACATTTCTAATTTGCATACTTTAAAAGTATACAGAGCAGCTGATTGGTTGTCATGGGCAACTTCTCCAGTGGCTCCCTTCTCCACTTTTATCACTGCTTAGTACATGTCCCCCTTAATTTCCTACTTCTAAATGTATTACTAGATTCACTATTTACTTTAATTCTATAATTGGGCTTTTTGGGCCTTCGTTTGTGGGCATTGTTTTGTGTCCAGACCGGTGTCAGGTGGTGTGCATTTGCTGGGAAGGCAGGGAAGACTTTCAATATGCTGCATCACCTTATGTGTGTCTCCCTCAAGTGGCTGTCAGCTATCAAATGCATGCTAGACATCCCATTCCAAGCTGATTGTGACATTACAAAACATGCATCATAGAACAGGCATGCTAGAGCATGGGTCTTCAATCTGCGGCCCTCCAGCTGCTTTGGAACCACACATCCCAGCATGCCCTGCCTCTGTTTAATCATACCTTAATAGCAAAA
The DNA here is from genome assembly GCF_028390025.1 of Pseudophryne corroboree. NCBI lineage: Eukaryota > Metazoa > Chordata > Amphibia > Anura > Myobatrachidae > Pseudophryne > Pseudophryne corroboree. Next base: position 293,023,885 of record NC_086451.1, read on the forward strand.
CTGTGGCAGGGCATGCTGGGATGTGTAGTTTCAAAGCAGCTGGAGGGCCACAGGTTGAAGACCCATGTGCTAGAGCAAAGCCACAGGTACATCGAATGCTAGCTACAGTAGCTACCTGATTAAATCCTTTTTTTTCCCACAGCATTCCAAAGCAGAAGGTTCCATGGAACCAGAGATCCTTCCATTGAGAAGGACATGCTGCCTGGTTGACTGCACTGTGCAAATGAAATCACGGAGCCAGTCGGCTTGTGGGTAGCTCTGGTGATTGGGTGGTTGCGTGGCAAGTGTGTCAGAGGTGGAGCATATGCAATTGATTGTGCTTCATCCAGCCAGCAAGAGAGAAAGCTCATACAGGAGTGTGCCTGCTTGTCAGTGGGTTATGTACCTTGCCAGACGTCAAATCTACATGGAGCAGCTGGAGGTGACAAGAGTAGGTTTGCAAAATCTAGATAGAAGAGCATATAAGGTGGTGCATTCTCCATGATTGTGTCAGCTTATGTTTTGGTGCACTGCTCTTTCCTCCACCCCATTTCGGCCTATGGCTAAGTTTTAGGCTTTTTGGTTAAGATCAAGTGTAGTCAAGATCTCAAAACAATCAATGTTCATCTTTGATGGCAATAGTAGTGGTATGATATTTGCCGATTTTGAAAGTCAAAATCTGATATGTCCCCTATCTGGGGGGCCATATAGCAAATGTCTTTTTAGAAAAGGGAGATGGAAGAAGAGCTTTCAGTACCTGCAGGATTGGTCCATCTTTCCTATTCTGTCCTCCAAAAATAGATTCAGTTACATTTTCCAGTGTGTTTTGGATGCGCCTTTGCAAATGTCTTACATCGACAAACTTATTTAGTACTTCATTATTTTCCCAATAGGGTTACATTGTCACAACATTGTTTTCCCTAATTGCTTGAATTTTTAAAATGCAACAATTGATAAAGACACCTGAATACTACTCTGTGGAGTCTTATTTTGAGTCTACTTCTTATCTACATTTAATTCCCTACCTCTAAACAAGGCATTTTTAAATGCTGGGGAGCTGCCAGGATGCGAGGCCTAACCAGTCCTCTGGTCTGAATTTGAATATTCTTGCAAACTAACTGTGGGGGACATGTACTAAGCAGTGATACAAGTGGAGAAGTTGCCCAAGGCAATCAATCAGCATTGATGTAACATTTCTAATTTGCATACTTTAAAAGTATACAGAGCAGCTGATTGGTTGTCATGGGCAACTTCTCCACTGGCTCCCTTCTCCACTTTTATCACTGCTTAGTACATGTCCCCCTTAATTTCCTACTTCTAAATTTATTACTAGATTCACTATTTACTTTAATTCTATAATTGGGCTTTTTGGGCCTTCGTTTGTGGGCATTGTTTTGTGTCCAGACCGGTGTCAGGTGGTGTGCATTTGCTGGGAAGGCAGGGAGGACTTCCAATATGCTGCATCTCCTGATGTGTGTCTCCCTCAAGTGGCTGTCAGCTATCAAATGCATGCTAGACATCCCATTCCAAGCTAATTGTGACATCACAGAACATGTATCATAGAACAGGCATGCTAGAGCACGGGTCTTCAATCTGCGGCCCTCCAGCTGCTTTGGAACCACACATCCCAGCATGCCCTGCCTCAGTTTTATCATACCTTAATAGCAAAACTGTGGCAGGGCATGCTGGGATGTGTAGTTTCAAAGCAGCTGGAGGGCCACAGGTTGAAGACCCATGTGCTAGAGCAAAGCCACAGGTACATCGAATGCTAGCTACAGTAGCTACCTGATTAAATCCTTTTTTTCCCCACAGCATTCCAAAGCAGAAGGTTCCATGGAACCAGAGATCCTTCCATTGAGAAGGACATGCTGCCTGGTTGACTGCACTGTGCAAATGAAATCACGGAGCCAGTCGGCTTGTGGGTAGCTCTGGTGACTGGGTGGTTGGGTGGGTAGTGTGTCGGAGGTGGAGCACATGCAATTGATTGTGCATCATCCAGCCAGCAAGAGAGAAAGCTCATGCAGGAGTGTGCCTGCTTGTCAGTGGGTTATGTACCTTGCCAGACGTCAAATCTTTCATGGAGCAGCTGGAGGGGACAAGAGTAGGTTTGCAAAATCTAGATAGAAGAGCATATAAGGTGGTGCATTCTCCATGATTGTGTCAGCTTATGTTTTGGTGCACTGCACTTTCCCCCACCCCATTTCGGCCTATGGCTAAGTTTTAGGCTTTTTGGTTAAGATCAAGTGTAGTCAAGATCTGAAAACAATCAATGTTCATCATTGATGGCAATAGTAGTGGTATGATATTTGCTGATTTTGAAAGCCAAAATCTGATATGTCCCCTATCTGGGGGGCCATATATTAAATGGCTTTTCAGAAAAGGGAGATGGAAGAAGAGCTTTCAGTACCTGCAGGATTGGTTCATCTTTCCTATTCTGTCCTCCAAAAATAGATTCAGTTGCATTTTCCAGTGTGTTTTGGATGCGCCTTTGCAAATGTCTTACATCGACAAACTTATTTAGTACTTCATTATTTTCCCAATAGGGTTACATTGTCACAACATTGTGTTCCCTAATTGCTTGAATTTTTAAAATGCAACAATTGATAAAGACACCTGAATACTACTCTGTGGAGTCTTATTTTGAGTCTACTTCTTATCTACATTTAATTCCCTACCTCTAAACAAGGCATTTTTAAATGCTGGGGAGCTGCCAGGATGCGAGGCCTAACCAGTCCTCTGGTCTGAATTTGAATATTCTTGCAAACTAACTGTGGGGGACATGTACTAAGCAGTGATACAAGTGGAGAAGTGAGCCAGTGGAGAAGTTGCCCAAGGCAATCAATCAGCATTGATGTAACATTTCTAATTTGCATACTTTAAAAGTATACAGAGCAGCTGATTGGTTGTCATGGGCAACTTCTCCACTGGCTCCCTTCTCCACTTTTATCACTGCTTAGTACATGTCCCCCAGGGGCGGAAGTCCCGGAGGCAGCGGAGTCGGCTGCCGCCGGGCTCCTAACCTGAAGAGAGCGCCTCGCAGCGCCCACTGACTTTACATAGATTGACATGCGGACGAGCGTCCGCATGTCAATCTGCGGTCTCCCTCCCTGCTGTGTTGGAGGGACACGGAGCGCATAGAGCGTCTCTCCTGTGTCCCTCCCTGGCTCTCTCCCCCGGCGGTCTAATACAGGAAGTGCCGTTCGTGAGCTCTGATTGGCTCACGAACCGGCACTTCCTGTATTAGACCAGCCGGGGGAGAGAGCCAGGGAGGGACACAGGAGAGACGCTCTATGCGCTCCGTGTCCCTCCAACACAAGGGGGGGGCAGGCACTGGGGGCATATACCTGGCACTGGGGGGCATATACCTGGCACGAGGGGGGGAGACCTGGCACTGGGGGGCATATACCTGGCACTGGGGGGCATATACCTGGCACTGGGGGGGAAGACCTGGCACTGGGGGGCATATACATGGCACTGTGGGGGAAGACCTGGCACTGGGGGGCATATACCTGGCACTGGGGGTGAAGACCTGGCACTGGGGGGCATACACCTGGCACTGGGGGGCATATACCTGGCACTGTGGGGGAAGACCTGGCACTGGGGGGCATATACCTGGCACTGGGGGGCATATACCTGGCACTGGGGCGGGGGGGCATATGTGGCACTGGGGAGAGGGATATATTTGGCACTGGGGGCATATACCTGGCACTGTGGGGGAAGATCTGGCACTGGGGGCATATACCTGGCCCTGTGGGGGAATATCTGGCACTGGGGGCATATACCTGGCACTGGGTGCATATACCTGGCCCTGTGGGGGAATATCTGGCACTGGGGGCATATACCTGGCACTGTGGGGGGAAGATCTGGCACTGGGGGCATATACCTGGCCCTGTGGGGGAATATCTGGCACTGGGGGCATACACCTGGCACTGTGGGGGAAGATCTGGCACTGGGGGCATATACCTGGCCCTGTGGGGGGAATATCTGGCACTGGGGGCATATGCCTGGCACTGTGGAGGAATATCAGGCACTGGGGGCATATAGCTGGCACTGTGGGGGAGTAGGCACTGAGGGGGCATATGTGGCACTGTGGTGGAATATTTGGCACTGGGGGAGCAGGCACTGAGGGGGCATATGTGGCACTGGGGGGGGTATATTTGGCACTGGGGGCATGTACCTGGCACTGGAGGCATATACCTGACACTGTGGGGGAATATCTGGCACTGGGGGCATATGTGGCACTGGGAGCACGGCCCTAGCAACAAGCACTACCCCCTAGCAACGAGCATGACACCCAGTGCATGAACCCCCTGGCAACGAGCATGACACCCTGAGCATGAAATCCCCTGGCACCGTGCATGGAACCGCTGGCAACGAGCATGACACCCAGTGCATGAAACCCCTGGCAACGAGCATGACACCCTGAGCATGAAAACCCCTGGCACCGTGCATGGAACCAAGAGCATGAAACCCCTGGCAACGAGCAGGTAATTTAAAAGTAATTAGAAGCCTTACTGTAGAACTTAATGTGTAATGGGCATTACGGTGTGTGGCATAATGTATCACGGACATTGCGGTGTGTGTCATAATGTGTCGGGCATTACGGTGTATGGTATACTATATCGCGGGCATTGTGATATGTGGTATAATGTCTCAGGCTCATTGTGGTGTGTGTTATACTGTGTCAAAGACATTGTATGTGCTATAATGTATCAAGGGCATTGCAGTGTGTAGCATAATGTATAATGGGCATTGTGATTCCTGTCATAATGTGTCACAGGCATTACGGTGTGTGGTATAATGTATCAGGGGCATTGCAGTGTGTAGCATAATGTATAACGGGCATTGCGATTCCTGTCATAATGTGTCGGGGGCATTACGGTGTGTGGCATAATGTGTCGTGGGCATTATGGTGTGTGCATATTGTGTCATGTGCATTATTGTGTGTGGCATAATGTCTAAGGGCCACTGCAGTATGTGGCATAATGTATACTGGGCATTACTATAAGGAGGAAATATTACAAATAATGTAAGGGGCATGAATCAGGATTATTTTTCTTTCCCGTCTGGGCGTGCAGGTTGGAAAACTGGGGTATAACGCAGTCTTTTCCTGCAATGTCACGCCCCTTTATGGTAAGCCATCCCAACGAAGCCACACACTCTATACTGCCAATTATGGAGGGGGGGGGGGGGAAATAATTTTTTGGCTTGGGGGAGAAAAATTTCTAGTTATGTCACTGAACTGACTCATTCCTGTAAGCCGCCACCACAGCGCAAACCCCAGGAGAGTACGCTGGTGAGCGCCTGCTGTGGGAGGTAGGAGAGGAGCTGCTGCTACCGTTGCCCCGCTGCTGTGGGGAAGGGGGGGACGGGATGGATGGACACACGTGCGAGGCGGAGTTTAAGAGCTGGTACCACGCTTGCCTTGTATTCCACTTCCTAATTGCGCTCTGCCTCCGGTAATTGGGGAGGAGAGTAGAGCCTTCTTTCACTACACAAGGTATCCATCTATGCTCCCTTTCTCCCTGTATAAGTGCACTGCCAGTATACTGTATGTATGTTTGTGTATATATAGATAGAGGTAGGGGTCTGGCACAGCCACATAATAGTCTAATACATTGGGCGCCCTCACAGCAAAGTAGTTTAGCAAAATAGAGGTGGTGCGGCACTCCAATGATTTGCACACTGACACCAATTGAAGTAGTGCAACGTTTCAATGCCCGTTTAATGAATCTGCATTTTTGTCATATATACAATGACCCCCATTCTGCCTCATCCCGCCTCATATATACAATGACCCCTCATTCTGCCTATATATATATAGCCTGCAGGATCAATATTGGTGTGGTGTGTGTGTGTGTGTGTGTGTGTGTATGTGTATATATATATATATATATATATATAATTTTATTTTTTTGCCTCTATATAGGGGGGCACCTGTATTTATATTGCCTCCGGGCGTCTAGGACGAACTTACGCCACTGATGTCCCCGTTAATTTCCTACTTCTAAATTTATTACTAGATTCACTACTAACTTTAATTCTATAATTGGGCTTTTTGGGCCTTCGTTTGTGGGCATTGTTTTGTGTCCAGACCGGTGTCAGGTGGTGTGCATTTGCTGGGAAGGCAGGGAAGACTTCCAATAAGCTGCATCTCCTGATGTGTGTCTCCCTCAAGTGGCTGTCAGCTATCAAATGCATGCTAGACACCCCATTCCAAGCTGATTGTGACATCACAGAACACGCATCATAGAACAGGCATGCTAGAGCATGGGTCTTCAATCTGCGGCCCTCCAGCTGCTGTGGAACCACATATCCCAGCATTCCCTGCCTCAGTTTTATCATACCTTAATAGCAAAACTGTGGCAGGGCATGGTGGGATGTGTAGTTTCACAGCAGTTGGAGGGCCACAGGTTGAAGACCCATGTGCTAGAGCCAAGCCACAGGTACATCGAATGCTAGCTACAGTAGCTGCCTGATTAAATCCTTTTTTCCCCACAGCATTCCAAAGCGGAAGGTTCCATGGAACCAGAGATCCTTCCATTGAGAAGGACATGCTGCCTGGTTGACTGCACTGTGCAAATGAAATCACGGAGCCAGTCGGTTTGTGGGTAGCTCTGGTGACTGGGTGGTTGGGTGGCAAGTGTGTCGGAGGTGGAGCACATGCAATTGATTGTGCATCATCCAGCCAGCAAGAGATAAAGCTCACCCAGGAGTGTGCCTGCTTGTCAGTGGGTTATGTACCTTGCCAGACGTCAAATCTACATGGAGCAGCTGGAGGGGACAAGAATAGGTTTGCAAAATCTAGATAGAAGAGCATATAAGGTGGTGCATTCTCCATGATTGTGTCAGCTTATGTTTTGGTGCACTGCGCTTTCCTCCACCCCATTTCGGCCTAAGGCTAAGTTTTAGGCTTTTTGGTTAAGATCAAGTGTAGTCAAGATCTGAAAATAATCAATGTTCATCTTTGATGGCAATAGTAGTGGTATGATATTTGCCGATTTTGAAAGTCAAAATCTGATATGTCCCCTATCTGGGGGGCCATATATTAAATGGCTTTTTAGAAAAGGGAGATGGAAGAAGAGCTTTCAGTACCTGCAGGATCGGTGCATCTTTCCTATTCTATCCTCCAGAAATAGATTCAGTTGCATTTTCCAGTGTGTTTTGGATGCGCCTTTGCAAATGTCTTACATCGACAAACTTATTTAGTACTTCATTATTTTCCCAATAGGGTTACATTGTCACAACATTGTGTTCCCTAATTGCTTGAATTTTTAAAATGCAACAATTGATAAAGACACCTGAATACTACTCTGTGGAGTCTTATTTTTAGTCTACTTCTTATCTACATTTAATTCCCTACCTTTAAACAAGGCATTTTTAAATGCTGGGGAGCTGCCAGGATGCGAGGCCTAACCAGTCCTCTGGTCTGAATTTGAATATTCTTGCAAACTAACTGTGGGGGACATGTACTAAGCAGTGATACAAGTGGAGAAGTGAGCCAGTGGAGAAGTTGCCCAAGGCAATCAATCAGCATTGATGTAACATTTCTAATTTGCATACTTTAAAAACATATACAGAGCAGCTGATTGGTTGCCATGGGCAACTTCTCCACTGGCTCCCTTCTCCACTTTTATCACTGCTTAGTACATGTCCCCCTTAATTTCCTACTTCTAAATGTATTACTAGATTCACTACTTACCTTAATCCTATAATTGGGCTTTATGGGCCTTCGTTTGTGGGCATTGTTTTGTGTCCAGACCGGTGTCAGGTGGTGTGCATTTGCTGGGAAGGCAGGGAAGACTTTCAATATGCTGCATCACCTTATGTGTGTCTCCCTCAAGTGGCTGTCAGCTATCAAATGCATGCTAGACACCCCATTCCAAGCTGATTGTGACATCACAGAATATGCATCATAGAACAGGCATGCTAGAGCATGAGTCTTCAATCTGCGGCCCCCCAGCTGCTGTGGAACTACACATTCCAGCATTCCCTGCCTCAGTTTTATCATACCTTAATAGCAAAACTGTGGCAGGGCATGCTGGGATGTGTAGTTTCACAGCAGTTGGAGGGCCACAGGTTGAAGACCCATGTGCTAGAGCCAAGCCACAGGTACATTGAATGCTAGCTACAGTAGCTACCTGATTAAATCCTTTTTTTTTCCCACAGCATTCCAAAGCGGAAGGTTCCATGGAACCAGAGATCCTTCCATTGAGAAGGACATGCTGCCTGGTTGACTGCACTGTGCAAATGAAATCACGGAGCCAGTCGGCTTGTGGGTAGCTCTGGTGACTGGGTGGTTGGGTGGGTAGTGTGTGGGTAGTGTGTCGGAGGTGGAGCACATGCAATTGATTGTGCATCATCCAGCCAGCAAGAGAGAAAGCTCATACAGGAGTGTGCCTGCTTGTCAGTGGGTTATGTACCTTGCCAGACGTCAAATCTACATGGAGCAGCTGGAGGGGACAATAGTAGGGGTGCAAAATCTAGATAGAAGAGCATATAAGGTGGTGCATTCTCCATGATTGTATCAGCTTATGTTTTGGTGCACTGCGCTTTCCTCCACCCCATTTCGGCCTATGGCTAAGTTTTAGGCTTTTTGGTTAAGATCAAGTGTAGTCAAGATCTGAAAACAATCAATGTTCATCTTTGATGGCAATAGTAGTGGTATGATATTTGCCGATTTTGAAAGTCAAAATCTGATATGTCCCCTATCTGGGGGGCCATATATTAAATGGCTTTTCAGAAAAGGGAGATGGAAGAAGAGCTTTCAGTACCTGCAGGATTGGTCCATCTTTCCTATTCTGTCCTCCAAAAATAGATTCAGTTGCATTTTCCAGTGTGTTTTGGATGCGCCTTTGCAAATGTCTTACATCGACAAACTTATTTAGTACTTCATTATTTTCCCAATAGGGTTACATTGTCACAACATTGTGTTCCCTAATTGCTTGAATTTTTAAAATGCAACAATTGATAAAGACACCTGAATACTACTCTGTGGAGTCTTATTTTGAGTCTACTTCTTATCTACATTTAATTCCCTACCTCTAAACAAGGCATTTTTAAATGCTGGGGAGCTGCCAGGATGCGAGGCCTAACCATTCCTCTGGTCTGAATTTGAATATTCTTGCAAACTAACTGTGGGGGACATGTACTAAGCAGTGATACAAGTGGAGAAGTGAGCCAGTGGAGAAGTTGCCCAAGGCAATCAATCAGCATTGATGTAACATTTCTAATTTGCATACTTTAAAAGTATACAGAGCAGCTGATTGGTTGTCATGGGCAACTTCTTCACTGGCTCCCTTCTCCACTTTTATCACTGCTTAGTACATGTCCCCCTTAATTTCCTACTTCTAAATTTATTACTAGATTCACTATTTACTTTAATTCTATAATTGGGCTTTTTGGGCCTTCGTTTGTGGGCATTGTTTTGTGTCCAGACCGGTGTCAGGTGGTGTGCATTTGCTGGGAAGGCAGGGAAGACTTCCAATATGCTGCATCTCCTGATGTGTGTCTCCCTCAAGTGGCTCTCAGCTATCAAATTCATGCTAGACATCCCATTCCAAGCTGATTGTGACATCACAAAACATGCATCATAGAACAGGCATGCTAGAGCATGGGTCTTCAATCTGCGGCCCTCCAGCTGCTTTGGAACCACACATCCCAGCATGCCTGCCTCAGTTTAATCATACCTTAATAGCAAAACTGTGGCAGGGCATGCTGGGATGTGTAATTTCAAAGCAGCTGGAGGGCCACAGGTTGAAGACCCATGTGCTAGAGCAAAGCCACAGGTACATCGAATGCTAGCTACAGTAGCTACCTGATTAAATCCTTTTTTTCCCACAGCATTCCAAAGCAGAAGGTTTCATGGAACCAGAGATCCTTCCATTGAGAAGGACATGCTGCCTGGTTGACTGCACTGTGCAAATGAAATCACGGAGCCAGTCGGCTTGTGGGTAGCTCTGGTGACCGGGTGGTTCGGTGGGTAGTGTGTCAGAGGTGGAGCACATGCAATTGATTGTGCATCATCCAGCCAGCAAGAGAGAAAGCTCATACATGAGTGTGCCTGCTTGTCAGTGGGTTATGTACCTTGCCAGACGTCAAATCTACATGGAGCAGCTGGAGGTGACAAGAGTAGGTTTGCAAAATCTAGATAGAAGAGCATATAAGGTGGTGCATTCTCCATGATTGTGTCAGCTTATGTTTTGGTGCACTGCGCTTTCCTCCACCCCATTTCGGCCTATGGCTAAGTTTTAGGCTTTTTGGTTAAGATCAAGTGTAGTCAAGATCTCAAAACAATCAATGTTCATCTTTGATGGCAATAGTAGTGGTATGATATTTGCCGATTTTGAAAGTCAAAATCTGATATGTCCCCTATCTGGGGGGCCATATATCAAATGTCTTTTTAGAAAAGGGAGATGGAAGAAGAGCTTTCAGTACCTGCAGGATTGGTCTATCTTCCTATTCTGTCCTCCAAAAATAGATTCAGTTGCATTTTCCAGTGTGTTTTGGATGCGCCTTTGCAAATGTCTTACATCGACAAACTTATTTAGTACTTCATTATTTTCCCAATAGGGTTACATTGTCACAACATTGTTTTCCCTAATTGCTTGAATTTTTAAAATGCAACAATTGATAAAGGCACCTGAATACTACTCTGTGGAGTCTTATTTTGAGTCTACTTCTTATCTACATTTAATTCCCTACCTCTAAACAAGGCATTTTTAAATGCTGGGGAGCTGCCAGGATGCGAGGCCTAACCAGTCCTCTGGTCTGAATTTGAATATTCTTGCAAATTAATTGTGGGGAACATGTACTAAGCAGTGATACAAGTGGAGAAGTTGCCCAAGGCAATCAATCAGCATTGATGTAACATTTCTAATTTGCATACTTTAAAAGTATACAGAGCAGCTGATTGGTTGTCATGGGCAACTTCTTCACTGGCTCCCTTCTCTACTTTTATCACTGCTTAGTACATGTCCCCCTTAATTTCCTACTTCTAAATTTATTACTAGATTCACTATTTACTTTAATTCTATAATTGGGCTTTTTCGGCCTTCGTTTGTGGGCATTGTTTTGTGTCCAGACCGGTGTCAGGTGGTGTGCATTTGCTGGGAAGGCAGGGAAGACTTCCAATATGCTGCATCTCCTGATGTGTGTCTCCCTCAAGTGGCTGTCAGCTATCAAATGCATGCTAGACATCCCATTCCAAGCTAATTGTGACATCACAGAACATGTATCATAGAACAGGCATGCTAGAGCACGGGTCTTCAATCTGCGGCCCTCCAGCTGCTTTGGAACCACACATCCCAGCATGCCCTGCCTCAGTTTTATCATACCTTAATAGCAAAACTGTGGCAGGGCATGCTGGGATGTGTAGTTTCAAAGCAGCTGGAGGGCCACAGGTTGAAGACCCATGTGCTAGAGCAAAGCCACAGGTACATCGGATGCTAGCTACAGTAGCTACCTGATTAAATCCTTTTTTTCCCACAGCATTCCAAAGCAGAAGGTTCCATGGAACCAGAGATCCTTCCATTGAGAAGGACATGCTGCCTGGTTGACTGCACTGTGCAAATGAAATCACGGAGCCAGTCGGCTTGTGGGTAGCTCTGGTGACTGGGTGGTTGGGTGGGTAGTGTGTCGGAGGTGGAGCACATGCAGTTGATTGTGCATCATCCAGCCAGCAAGAGAGAAAGCTCATGCAGGAGTGTGCCTGCTTGTCAGTGGATTATGTACCTTGCCAGACGTCAAATCTACATGGAGCAGCTGGAGGGGACAAGAGTAGGTTTGCAAAATCTAGATAGAAGAGCATATAAGGTGGTGCATTCTCCATGATTGTGTCAGCTTATGTTTTGGTGCACTGCGCTTTCCCCCACCCCATTTCGGCCTATGGCTAAGTTTTAGGCTTTTTGGTTAAGATCAAGTGTAGTCAAGATCTGAAAACAATCAATGTTCATCATTGATGGCAATAGTAGTGGTATGATATTTGCCGATTTTGAAAGCCAAAATCTGATATGTCCCCTATCTGGGGGGCCATATATTAAATGGCTTTTTAGAAAAGGGAGATGGAAGAAGAGCTTTCAGTACCTGCAGGATTGGTTCATCTTTCCTATTCTGTCCTCCAAAAATAGATTCAGTTGCATTTTCCAGTGTGTTTTGGATGCGCCTTTGCAAATGTCTTACATCGACAAACTTAGTTAGTACTTCATTATTTTCCCAATAGGGTTACATTGTCACAACATTGTGTTCCCTAATTGCTTGAATTTTTAAAATGCAACAATTGATAAAGACACCTAAATACTTCTCTGTGGAGTCTTATTTTGAGTCTACTTCTTATCTACATTTAATTCCCTACCTCTAAACAAGGCATTTTTAAATGCTGGGGAGCTGCCAGGATGCGAGGCCTAACCAGTCCTCTGGTCTGAATTTGAATGTTCTTGCAAACTAATTGTGGGGGACATGTACTAAGCAGTGATACAAGTGGAGAAGTTGCCCAAGGCAATCAATCAGCATTGATGTAACATTTCTAATTTGCATACTTTAAAAGTATACAGAGCAGCTGATTGGTTGTCATGGGCAACTTCTCCACTGGCTCCCTTCTCCACTTTTATCACTGCTTAGTACATGTCCCCCTTAATTTCCAACTTCTAAATTTATTACTAGATTCACTACTTACTTTAATTCTATAATTGGGCTTTTTGGGCCTTCGTTTGTGGGCATTGTTTTGTGTCCAGACCGGTGTCAGGTGGTGTGCATTTGCTGGGAAGGCAGGGAAGACTTCTAATATGCTGCATCTCCTGATGTGTGTCTCCCTCAAGTGGCTGTCAGCTATCAAATGCATGCTAGACATCCCATTCCAAGCTGATTGTGACATCACAGAACATGCATCATAGAACAGGCATGCTAGAGCATGGGTCTTCAATCTGCGGCCCTCCAGCTGCTGTGGAACCACATATCCCAGCATTCCCTGCCTCAGTTTTATCATACCTTAATAGCAAAACTGTGGCAGGGCATGCTGGGATGTGTAGTTTCAAAGCAGCTGGAGGGCCTCAGGTTGAAGACCCATGTGCTAGAGCCAAGCCACAGGTACATCGAATGCTATCTACAGTAGCTGCCTGATTAAATCCTTTTTTTCCCCACAGCATTCCGAAGCGGAAGGTTCCATGGAACCAGAGATCCTTCCATTGAGAAGGACATGCTGCCTGGTTGACTGCACTGTGCAAATGAAATCACGGAGCCAGTCGGCTTGTGGGTGGCTCTGGTAACTGGGTGGTTGGGTGGGTAGTGTGTCGGAGGTGGAGCACATGCAATTGATTATGCATCATCCAGCCAGCAAGAGATAAAGCTCACCCAGGAGTGTGCCTGCTTGTCAGTGGGTTATGTACCTTGCCAGACGTCAAATCTACATGGAGCAGCTGGAGGGGACAAGAGTAGGGTTGCAAAATCTAGATAGAAGAGCATATAAGGTGGTGCATTCTCCATGATTGTGTCAGCTTATGTTTTGGTGCACTGCGCTTTCCTCCACCCCATTTCCTCCTATGGCTAATTTTTAGGCTTTTTGGTTAAGATCAAGTATAGTCAAGATCTGAAAACAATCAATGTTCATCTTTGATGGCAATAGTAGTGGTATGATATTTGCTGCTTTGATAGCCAAAATCTGATATGTCCCCTATCTGGGGGGCCATATATTAAATGGCTTTTTAGAAAAGGGAGATGGAAGAAGAGCTTTCAGTACCTGCAGGATCGGTGCATCTTTCCTATTCTATCCTCCAAAAATAGATTCAGTTGCATTTTCCAGTGTGTTTTGGATGCCCCTTTGCAAATGTCTTACATCGACAAACTTATTTAGTACTACAGTATTTTCCAAATAGGGTTACATTGTCACAACTAGAGATGAGCGCCTGAAATTTTTCGGGTTTTGTGTTTTGGTTTTGGGTTCGGTTCCGCGGCCGTGTTTTGGGTTCGAACGCGTTTTGGCAAAACCTCACCGAATTATTTTTGTCGGATTCGGGTGTGTTTTGGATTCGGGTGTTTTTTTCAAAAAACCCTAAAAAACAGCTTAAATCATAGAATTTGGGGGTAATTTTGATCCCAAAGTATTATTAACCTCAAAAAACATAATTTACACTCATTTTCAGCCTATTCTGAACACATCACACCTCACAATATTATTTTTAGTCCTAAAATTTGCACCGAGGTCGCTGTGTGAGTAAGATAAGCGACCCTAGTGGCCGACACAAACACCGGGCCCATCTAGGAGTGGCACTGCAGTGTCACGCAGGATGTCCCTTCCAAAAAACCCTCCCCAAACAGCACATGACGCAAAGAAAAAAAGAGGCGCAATGAGGTAGCTGTGTGAGTAAGATTAGCGACCCTAGTGGCCGACACAAACACCGGGCCCATCTAGGAGTGGCACTGCAGTGTCACGCAGGATGGCCCTTCCAAAAAACCCTCCCCAAACAGCACATGATGCAAAGAAAAAAAGAGGCGCAATGAGGTAGCTGTGTGAGTAAGATTAGCGACCCTAGTGGCCGACACAAACACCGGGCCCATCTAGGAGTGGCACTGCAGTGTCACGCAGGATGGCCCTTCCAAAAAACCCTCCCCAAACAGCACATGACGCAAAGAAAAAAAGAGGCGCAATGAGGTAGCTGACTGTGTGAGTAAGATTAGCGACCCTAGTGGCCGACACAAACACCGGGCACATCTAGGAGTGGCACTGCAGTGTCACGCAGGATGTCCCTTCCAAAAAACCCTCCCCAAACAGCACATGACGCAAAGAAAAAAAGAGGCGCAATGAGGTAGCTGTGTGAGTAAGATTAGCGACCCTAGTGGCCGACACAAACACCGGGCCCATCTAGGAGTGGCACTGCAGTGTCACGCAGGATGGCCCTTCCAAAAAACCCTCCCCAAACAGCACATGACGCAAAGAAAAAAAGAGGCGCAATGAGGTAGCTGACTGTGTGAGTAAGATTAGCGACCCTAGTGGCCGACACAAACACCGGGCACATCTAGGAGTGGCACTGCAGTGTCACGCAGGATGTCCCTTCCAAAAAACCCTCCCCAAACAGCACATGACGCAAAGAAAAAAAGAGGCGCAATGAGGTAGCTGTGTGAGTAAGATTAGCGACCCTAGTGGCCGACACAAACACCGGGCCCATCTAGGAGTGGCACTGCAGTGTCACGCAGGATGTCCCTTCCAAAAAACCCTCCCCAATCAGCACATGATGCAAAGAAAAAGAAAAGAAAAAAGAGGTGCAAGATGGAATTATCCTTGGGCCCTCCCACCCACCCTTATGTTGTATAAACAAAACAGGACATGCACACTTTAACCAACCCATCATTTCAGTGACAGGGTCTGCCACACGACTGTGACTGATATGACGGGTTGGTTTGGACCCCCCCCAAAAAAGAAGCAATTAATCTCTCCTTGCACAAACTGGCTCTACAGAGGCAAGATGTCCACCTCATCTTCACCCTCCGATATATCACCGTGTACATCCCCCTCCTCACAGATTATCAATTCGTCCCCACTGGAATCCACCATCTCAGCTCCCTGTGTACTTTGTGGAGGCAATTGCTGCTGGTCAATGTCTCCGCGGAGGAATTGATTATAATTCATTTTAATGAACATCATCTTCTCCACATTTTCTGGATGTAACCTCGTACGCCGATTGCTGACAAGGTGAGCGGCGGCACTAAACACTCTTTCGGAGTACACACTTGTGGGAGGGCAACTTAGGTAGAATAAAGCCAGTTTGTGCAAGGGCCTCCAAATTGCCTCTTTTTCCTGCCAGTATAAGTACGGACTGTGTGACGTGCCTACTTGGATGCGGTCACTCATATAATCCTCCACCATTCTATCAATGTTGAGAGAATCATATGCAGTGACAGTAGACGACATGTCCGTAATCGTTGTCAGGTCCTTCAGTCCGGACCAGATGTCAGCATCAGCAGTCGCTCCAGACTGCCCTGCATCACCGCCAGCGGGTGGGCTCGGAATTCTGAGCCTTTTCCTCGCACCCCCAGTTGCGGGAGAATGTGAAGGAGGAGATGTTGACAGGTCGCGTTCCGCTTGACTTGACAATTTTGTCACCAGCAGGTCTTTCAACCCCAGCAGACCTGTGTCTGCCGGAAAGAGAGATCCAAGGTAGGCTTTAAATCTAGGATCGAGCACGGTGGCCAAAATGTAGTGCTCTGATTTCAACAGATTGACCACCCGTGAATCCTTGTTAAGCGAATTAAGGGCTGCATCCACAAGTCCCACATGCCTAGCGGAATCGCTCCGTGTTAGCTCCTTCTTCAATGCCTCCAGCTTCTTCTGCAAAAGCCTGATGAGGGGAATGACCTGACTCAGGCTGGCAGTGTCTGAACTGACTTCACGTGTGGCAAGTTCAAAGGGCATCAGAACCTTGCACAACGTTGAAATCATTCTCCACTGCACTTGAGACAGGTGCATTCCATCTCCTATATCGTGCTCAATTGTATAGGCTTGAATGGCCTTTTGCTGCTCCTCCAACCTCTGAAGCATATAGAGGGTTGAATTCCACCTCGTTACCACTTCTTGCTTCAGATGATGGCAGGGCAGGTTCAGTAGTTTTTGGTGGTGCTCCAGTCTTCTGTACGTGGTGCCTGTACGCCGAAAGTGTCCCGCAATTTTTCTGGCCACCGACAGCATCTCTTGCACGCCCCTGTCGTTTTTTAAAAAATTCTGCACCACCAAATTCAAGGTATGTGCAAAACATGGGACGTGCTGGAATTTGCCCATATTTAATGCACACACAATATTGCTGGCGTTGTCCGATGCCACAAATCCACAGGAGAGTCCAATTGGGGTAAGCCATTCCGCGATGATCTTCCTCAGTTGCCGTAAGAGGTTTTCAGCTGTGTGCGTATTCTGGAAAGCGGTGATACAAAGCGTAGCCTGCCTAGGAAAGAGTTGGCGTTTGCGAGATGCTGCTACTGGTGCCGCCGCTGCTGTTCTTGCGGCGGGAGTCCATACATCTACCCAGTGGGCTGTCACAGTCATATAGTCCTGACCCTGCCCTGCTCCACTTGTCCACATGTCCGTGGTTAAGTGGACATTGGGTACAACTGCATTTTTTAGGACACTGGTGAGTCTTTTTCTGACGTCCGTGTACATTCTCGGTATCGCCTGCCTAGAGAAGTGGAACCTAGATGGTATTTGGTAACGGGGGCACACTGCCTCAATAAATTGTCTAGTTCCCTGTGAACTAACGGCGGATACCGGACGCACGTCTAACACCAACATAGTTGTCAAGGACTCAGTTATCCGCTTTGCAGTAGGATGACTGCTGTGATATTTCATCTTCCTCGCAAAGGACTGTTGAACAGTCAATTGCTTACTGGAAGTAGTACAAGTGGGCTTACGACTTCCCCTCTGGGATGACCATCGACTCCCAGCGGCAACAACAGCAGCGCCAGCAGCAGTAGGCGTTACACGCAAGGATGCATCGGAGGAATCCCAGGCAGGAAAGGACTCGTCAGACTTGCCAGTGACATGGCCTGCAGGACTATTGGCATTCCTGGGGAAGGAGGAAATTGACACTGAGGGAGTTGGTGGGGTGGTTTGCGTGAGCTTGGTTACAAGAGGAAGGGATTTACTGGTCAGTGGACTGCTTCCGCTGTCACCCAAAGTTTTTGAACTTGTCACTGACTTATTATGAATGCGCTGCAGGTGACGTATAAGGGAGGATGTTCCGAGGTGGTTAACGTCCTTACCCCTACTTATTACAGCTTGACAAAGGGAACACACGGCTTGACACCTGTTGTCCGCATTTCTGGTGAAATACCTCCACACCGAAGAGCTGATTTTTTTGGTATTTTCACCTGGCATGTCAACGGCCATATTCCTCCCACGGACAACAGGTGTCTCCCCGGGTGCCTGACTTAAACAAACCACCTCACCATCAGAATCCTCCTGGTCAATTTCCTCCCCAGCGCCAGCAACACCCATATCCTCCTCATCCTGGTGTACTTCAACACTGACATCTTCAATCTGACTATCAGGAACTGGACTGCGGGTGCTCCTTCCAGCACTTGCAGGGGGCATGCAAATAGTGGAAGGCGCATGCTCTTCACGTCCAGTGTTGGGAAGGTCAGGCATCGCAAACGACACAATTGGACTCTCCTTGTGGATTTGGGATTTCAAAGAACGCACAGTTCTTTGCGGTGCTTTTGCCAGCTTGAGTCTTTTCAGTTTTCTAGCGAGAGGCTGAGTGCTTCCATCCTCATGTGAAGCTGAACCACTAGCCATGAACATAGGCCAGGGCCTCAGCCGTTCCTTGCCACTCCGTGTGGTAAATGGCATATTGGCAAGTTTACGCTTCTCCTCCGACAATTTTATTTTAGGTTTTGGAGTCCTTTTTTTTCTGATATTTGGTGTTTTGGATTTGACATGCTCTGTACTATGACATTGGGCATCGGCCTTGGCAGACGACGTTGCTGGCATTTCATCGTCTCGGCCATGACTAGTGGCAGCAGCTTCAGCACGAGGTGGAAGTGGATCTTGATCTTTCCCTAATTTTGGAACCTCAACTTTTTTGTTCTCCATATTTTATAGGCAGAACTAAAAGGCACCTCAGGTAAACAATGGAGATGGATGGATTGGATAGTTTACTAGTATACAATTATGGACGGACTGCCACGGTTAGGTGGTATAAAAAAACCACGGTTAGGTGGTATATATTATAATAATAATACAATTATGGATGGACGGACTGCCTGCCGACTGCCGACACAGAGGTAGCCACAGCCGTGAACTACCGCACTGTACACTGGTTGATAAAGAGATAGTAGTATACTCGTAACAACTAGTATGACACTATGACGACGGTATAAAGAATGGAAAAAAAACCACGGTTAGGTGGTATATATTATAATAATAATACAATTATGGATGGACGGACTGCCTGCCGACTGCCGACACAGAGGTAGCCACAGCCGTGAACTACCGCACTGTACACTGGTTGATAAAGAGATAGTAGTATACTCGTAACAACTAGTATGACACTATGACGACGGTATAAAGAATGGAAAAAAAACCACGGTTAGGTGGTATATATTATAATAATAATACAATTATGGATGGACGGACTGCCTGCCGACTGCCGACACAGAGGTAGCCACAGCCGTGTACTACCGCACTGTACACTGGTTGATAAAGAGATAGTAGTATACTCGTAACAACTAGTATGACACTATGACGACGGTATAAAGAATGGAAAAAAAACCACGGTTAGGTGGTATATATTATAATAATAATACAATTATGGATGGACGGACTGCCTGCCGACTGCCGACACAGAGGTAGCCACAGCCGTGAACTACCGCACTGTACACTGGTTGATAAAGAGATAGTAGTATACTCGTAACAACTAGTATGACACTATGACGACGGTATAAAGAATGGAAAAAAAACCACGGTTAGGTGGTATATATTATAATAATAATACAATTATGGATGGACGGACTGCCTGCCGACTGCCGACACAGAGGTAGCCACAGCCGTGAACTACCGCACTGTACACTGGTTGATAAAGAGATAGTAGTATACTCGTAACAACTAGTATGACACTATGACGACGGTATAAAGAATGGAAAAAAAACCACGGTTAGGTGGTATATATTATAATAATAATACAATTATGGATGGACGGACTGCCTGCCGACTGCCGACACAGAGGTAGCCACAGCCGTGAACTACCGCACTGTACACTGGTTGATAAAGAGATAGTAGTATACTCGTAACAACTAGTATGACACTATGACGACGGTATAAAGAATGGAAAAAAAACCACGGTTAGGTGGTATATATTATAATAATAATACAATTATGGATGGACGGACTGCCTGCCGACTGCCGACACAGAGGTAGCCACAGCCGTGAACTACCGCACTGTACACTGGTTGATAAAGAGATAGTAGTATACTCGTAACAACTAGTATGACACTATGACGACGGTATAAAGAATGGAAAAAAAACCACGGTTAGGTGGTATATATTATAATAATAATACAATTATGGATGGACGGACTGCCTGCCGACTGCCGACACAGAGGTAGCCACAGCCGTGAACTACCGCACTGTACACTGGTTGATAAAGAGATAGTAGTATACTCGTAACAACTAGTATGACACTATGACGACGGTATAAAGAATGGGAAAAAAACCACGGTTAGGTGGTATATATTATAATAATAATACAATTATGGATGGACGGACTGCCTGCCGACTGCCGACACAGACGTAGCCACAGCCGTGAACTACCGCACTGTACACTGGTTGATAAAGAGATAGTAGTATACTCGTAACAACTAGTATGACACTATGACGACGGTATAAAGAATGGAAAAAAAACCACGGTTAGGTGGTATATATTATAATAATAATACAATTATGGATGGACGGACTGCCTGCCGACTGCCGACACAGAGGTAGCCACAGCCGTGAACTACCGCACTGTACACTGGTTGATAAAGAGATAGTAGTATACTCGTAACAACTAGTATGACACTATGACGACGGTATAAAGAATGGAAAAAAAACCACGGTTAGGTGGTATATATTATAATAATAATACAATTATGGATGGACGGACTGCCTGCCGACTGCCGACACAGAGGTAGCCACAGCCGTGAACTACCGCACTGTACACTGGTTGATA
Source organism: Pseudophryne corroboree (assembly GCF_028390025.1). Taxonomy (NCBI): domain Eukaryota; kingdom Metazoa; phylum Chordata; class Amphibia; order Anura; family Myobatrachidae; genus Pseudophryne; species Pseudophryne corroboree. The sequence goes on from NC_086451.1 coordinate 293,044,548, forward strand.
AAGAGATAGTAGTATACTCGTAACAACTAGTATGACACTATGACGACGGTATAAAGAATGGAAAAAAAACCACGGTTAGGTGGTATATATTATAATAATAATACAATTATGGATGGACGGACTGCCTGCCGACTGCCGACACAGAGGTAGCCACAGCCGTGAACTACCGCACTGTACACTGGTTGATAAAGAGATAGTAGTATACTCGTAACAACTAGTATGACACTATGACGGTATAAAGAAAGAAAAAAAAATACCACGGTTAGGTGGTATATATTGTAATACAATTATGGATGGACGGACTGCCTGCCGAGTTCCGACTGCCGACACAGAGGTAGCCACAGCCGTGAACTACCGCACTGTACTGTGTCTGCTGCTAATATAGACTGGTTGATAAAGAGATAGTATACAATACATACAACAATGAATATACTACTATACTGGTGGTCAGGCACTGGTCACCACTAGTCACACTGGCAGTGGCACTCCTGCAGCAAAAGTGTGCACTGTTTAATTTTAAATTAATATAATATTATGTACTCCTGGGGGCTCCTGCTATAACAACCTGCAGTGCTCCCCAGTCTCCCCCACAATTATTATAAGCTTTGCCTTTTATACATTGATGTGCAGCACACTGGGCTGAGCTGAGTGCACACAGACTGAGTCACACTGTGTGACTGGCTGCTGCTGTGTATCGTTTTTTTTCAGGCAGAGAACGGATATAGCAGAGAACGGATATATATTAAAATAAATAAAAGTTAACTAACAACAACTGCACTGGTCACTGTGGTAAACTCTGTCTGACTCTGCACAATCTCTCTCTCTCTTCTAATCTAATTTCTAATGGAGAGGACGCCAGCCACGTCCTCTCCCTATCAATCTCAATGCACGTGTGAAAATGGCGGCGACGCGCGGCTCCTTATATAGAATCCGAGTCTCGCGAGAATCCGACAGCGTCATGATGACGTTCGGGCGCGCTCGGGTTAACCGAGCAAGGCGGGAGGATCCGAGTCTGCTCGGACCCGTGAAAAAAACATGAAGTTCGTGCGGGTTCGGTTTCAGAGAAACCGAACCCGCTCATCTCTAGTCACAACATTGTGTTCCCTAATTGCTTTAATTTTTAAAATGCAACAATTGATAAAAGACACCTGAATACTACTCTGTGGAGTCTTATTTTGTGTCTACTTCTTATCTACATTTAATTCCCTACCTCTAATCAAGGCATTTTTAAATGCTGGGGGCTGCCAGGATGCGAGGCCTAACCAGTCCTATGGTCTGAATTTGAATGTTCTTGCGAACTAACTGTGGAGGACATGTACTAAGCAGTGATAAAAGTGGAGAAGTGAGCCAGTGGAGAAGTTGCCCAAGGCAATCAATCAGCATTGATGTAACATTTCTAATTTGCATACTTTAAAAGTATACAGAGCAGCTGATTGGTTGCCATGGGCAACTTCTCCACTGGCTCCCTTCTCCACTTTTATCACTGCTTAGTACATGTCCCCCTTAATTTCCAACTTCTAAATTCATTACTAGATTCACTACTTACTTTAATCCTATAATTGGGCTTTTTGGGCCTTCGTTTGTGGGCATTGTTTTGTATCCAGACTGGTGGCAGGTGGTGTGCATTTGCTGGGAAGGCAGGGAAGACTTCCAATATGCTGCATCTCCTGATGTGTGTCTCCTCAAGTGGCTGTCAGCAATCAAATGCATGCTAGACACCCCATTCCAAGCTGATTGTGCCATTACAGAACACGCATCATAGAACAGGCATGCTAGAGCATGGGTTTTTAACCTGTGGCACTCCAGCTGCTGTGGTACTACACATCCCAGCATGCCCTACCTCAGTTTTATCATACCTTAATAGCAAAACTGTGGCATGGCATGTTGGGATGTGTAGTTTCACAGCAGCTGGAGGGCCACAGGTTGAAGACTCATGTGCTAGAGCCAACCCACAGGTACATCGAATGTTGCTACAGTAGCTACCTGATTAAATAATTTTTTTGCCACAGCATTCCGATGCGGAAGGTTCCATGGAACCAGAGATCCTTCCATTGAGAAGGACATGCTGCCTGGTTGACTGCACTGTGCAAATGAAATCACGGAGCCAGTCGGCTTGTGGGTGGCTCTGGTGACTGGGTGGTTGGGTGGGTAGCATGTCGGAGGTGGAGCACATGCAATTGATTGTGCATCATCCAGCCTGCGAGAGAGAAAGCTCATGCAGGAGTGTGTCTGCTTGTCAGTGGGTTATGTACCTTGCCAGACATCAAATCTACATGGAGCAGCTGGAGGGGACAAGAGTAGGATAGCAAAATCTAGATAGAGGAGCATATAAGGTTGTGTATTCTCTATGAGTGTGCCAGCTTATTTTTTGGTGCACTGCACTTTCCTCCACCATCATTTCAGCTTATGGTTAAGTTATAGGCTTTTTGGTTAAGATCAAGTGTAGGCAAGATCCTAAAAATAATCATCGCTTCTCGGCCTTTTGGCTAAGATCAAGTGTTGTATCTGTTCTTATCAGTTTACGCTGACTGACAGTGCTGCCTTGTTTTTTGGACCGACAACTGTCCTTCTCAGGACAAAGCTGTATGACCGGGCAGAGAAGCTAGAAGAAATGAAGCCGAGACTGCGAGGAGAAGGAAATCGCTTGGAGAGGGAGAAGATTTGCATCGCTCACCAGGTTCAGCAGAGCGTCAGACTTGTTTGCTCTGCCCTCTGGAGAAGATACCCCCCCCCCCCTCCGCCAGCAAGACTGCGTGGAGAAAAGGGACGTCAACGGAGAAGCATTGCATCGCCCCCTAGCTGCACTGGAGGGTTAGACTTGCTGGCTCTGCCCTCTGAAGCGGCCAACCACCTCTCCTCCTCTCAACGACAATGCTGACCCTTCGCCCCGCCTCCTACGCCAAGGGATCCGAGAGGATGACCACCGCTGCCCCAGCCACCGCTGTTCCAGCCCCTGCTGCACCAGCTCCCACCTCCGCTCTGGCTTCCCTCAGCAGGAAGAAGCCGGCGAAGACAGCGAAGAAACCCACCAAGGGTTCGACCGGATCGGCCGCTTCCAGCGCTACCACCCCTGCAGCGACATCGCCTGCGGTGCCCGACCAGGAGAGCTCCAAGGACAAACCGTCCCTGGAGCCCTGGATGAGGCATACCATGGTGATGAAGCTCAAGGAGGTGGATGGACAGATGCCGGACATGACGGTGGAGACTTTTGGCAAGAAGATGAGCCTCGACCAAAGCTTCTCGACACCTGAAACCCTCAGCGTCCAGAACTACTTGAAGGGGATCTTCTACGTCACCTTTGCCTCCATTGCCATCTGCAAGAGGTACTGGGAAGCGGTGAAAGCGTCGAGACCCGAATCCCCTTTCTCTCGCTTTGTGGGCAATTGCCCTATTCAAGGAGAGGAAAGGCGGGTGACGGTTTCAATGCGCAACCCACACACACACATCAGAGACATCGTCACCTTTCTCAGCCGGTTCTGCTCCGTCAAGAAAGACCCCACACAGTAGCGGATCTTGCCACAGGCAAGCAGGACTTTTGCCCAGGGCGCCGCCTTCCGGAGGGCGCCGCACCATGGCAAGATCCACTGCTGCTGTGCCCCCCGCTGCCGCTGCCTGCTGTCCCGCTGCCCGCTGTGAAGGGAAACTAGACGCTATGCGTCTAGTTTCCCTTCGTCGGCTGCCCGATGTGAAGGGAAACTAGATGCTACGCGTCTAGTTTCCCTTCGTGGAGAGGACCTTTACTGTAATGATGTGCGGTGCGCGTTGACGTCATCGCGCACCGCACAGCAAAGGACCTCTCCACGAAGGGATTTAGATGCTTAGTGTCTAGTTTTCCTTCGTGGAGAGGACCTTTGCTGTGCGGTGCGCGATGACATCATCGCGCACCGCACATCCTTTCAGTGGCGCTACTACAGTACAGGGGGCCCCTGTATGAAGCCATGCCCCCTATTGCCGCCCGGGGCTCAAAAAGCCCCTGAACCGGCCCTGACCCCACAAGGATTCTGGAAGGGAATGCATTCTGGACCGGAAAGTGGGCAGTGATCATAACCCTGCAAAAGGACACCTTGTGCCCAGAAGGAGTCAAGCACCTCCCACAGTGCTTCTCCCTGGGGGGATCCCAAGGAATTCTACACTACGCCGACCAGCCACGCAACTGCAGGAAGTGTGGCGGGAAGGACCACGTGATGAAGGACTACAAGGTCCCTGCTTGCAAGAATTGTCACTTGGCCAGCCATGAGACAAAAGACTGCCCCACAAGGAAAACCTGCAACCTGTGTGGTAAGGTGGACCACGTCTACAGGGACTGCCCCAGTAGGGCGAGAACCTACTCAGCGGTGGTGACCGGACGTGCTCTCCCTGCCCTCAAGCTGCTGCCCTCGGCAGCAGCACAGAAGAAGCAGCAGCCTCAGGAGGGTAAGAAACCTTCCACCTCCACCTCCCTCACTCCTCCCCCTTCCACCACCACCACCCCACCCTCGGTGACAGAGGCTCCCATCCCTACCCCTGTCACAACCCCCCCTAACCCTCCCCCCGACTCTCCCAACCCAGCGCTTCCCTGCCCTCTCTTCCCTGGAAGAGTTCCCCCTTCTTACGCCCACTGCAGGTGCTGAGAAGATGAGGAATTGCAAGAGGAAGGGGCTCGACAGCCCAGCTGCAGACCCTGAATCCTCCAAGAAACTGGCGGTCGAGCTGATCAAGGATCTGGAAGAAGAAATGGAGGCGTTGACGGAAGCAATCAGGAAGGAGGAGGAGCTCAATGCCAACGCCGCCAACATACTCGACCAGATACTAGGAGACAACTCGCCACCACCCGAGCAGGGCAACCCAGCACCTGATGTCGAGGCAGCCCCGCCCGACGGAGTGCTAACGTAAATGTTGAATTGTAACTGTTGCCTAGCCTCTTTTTTCCCCAACTAATGGCGTCTTTTTCTATTTTCACCATTAATGTGAGGAGTATTAAGGATAAGCTTAGAAGACAGTCTGTGTTTACAATCTTAGAAAGTCAGAAATGTGATGTGTATATGTTGCAGGAATGCTCTCTTCCCTTCTCCAAGTCCTACAAACATCTGGGCAGGCAGTGGTCTCACGGCGCCTCCTATTGCTCCGGTGGGGGTGAGTGTAAGTCTGCAGGGGTCGCCATTCTTATTAGGGGGAGCCTCTTCATGCTAGATTCTGTTCAGGAGCTTGTCTGCGGAAGATTGCTGATTGTAGATGGCTCCTGGGCAGGTGAGCCTATTAGACTAATCTGCGTGTACACACCCCCTGGTAAGAATGAGCATTTGGAGCTTTTCCAGACCCTGCGACTGCAGCTTGCAACCACTAGGGCGGTAGTGATGGCAGGAGACTTCAACTGCACCATGGAGGAGGATGGACACAGCACCAGCAACTCTACTAAGATGGATGTCACATCTAAACTGCTTATAGAAATAGTGCCTGAAGCATTGTGGGATGCTATGGGTTCTATGGGGGCCGGCTCCGTGAATTACACGTGGAGCCGCCCCGATGGCTCTGTGCGTTCCTGCATTGACTTTGTGTTTACCTCTAGAGCAGTGAAGCAGACTAGGCATACTATGATCACCTGCTTCTTCTCAGACCACAGGGCCATTCTCTTCCAAGGAGTCCTGGGCAATGGTTTCTCACCTGGCCCAGGCTCCTGGAAGTTGAATTGTGCCCTACTGGAAAGAGAGGATGTGCTGGCGGAACTGAAGGATGCCTACATCACATGGAAAAATGATAAATGTTATTTTGACTGTATGAGCGACTGGTGGGAATATGTTAAAGCTAACATTCGCAGTTTCTTTCAGGTGAAAGGCAGACAACAGGCGTGCAACCAAAAGAGGAACTTCAGGAGACTGCAAAGACAACTGCAGTCCCTGCTGGACCTCCAACGGTGCAGCTGGGACGTGAGAGACTAGCTGGATGAAACCAAAGGGGGCCTGAAAAGGCACTTTGAGGAGGAATCCAGATGCATCGGCTTCCGTTCCAAGGTGGAGAACCTGGAGAAGGATGAGAAATTTAACTTTTTCTTTTTCAGGAAACTCCACTCTGGTCACACGCCCCTGACTGAGCTGCGAGATGAGACTGGTATTCCCAGACAGGGGAAGGAGGGCGTGATGAAAGTTGTCCGAGACTATTACAGTGACCTCTACTCCCCTAAGACTACAGATAATGAGGAGGCTGATAAGTTCCTGTCAGGTATCACTAACACCATTGATCCTGCAGGTAAAGCAGCTCTGGATGCTCCCTTGTTGTTGGAGGAGTTGCACTCTGCCGCTAGATCCTTTAGGCAGGGCAGGACCCCAGGCAGTGATGGTCTCCCAGCAGAGCTCTATGTAGCGAGGTGGGACCTCATTGGCCCGGACCTGCTCGAGCTGTATGGGGAGATGGTGGTGGAGGGCAAAATGCCCCCATCGCTGAGGGAGGGAATGATCACGATCTTGTATAAGCGTAAGGGGGAGAGATGTGAGCTGAAAAATTGGAGGCCCATCTCTCTCTTAAACGTGGACTACAAGATCCTCGCCAAGGTGCTCGCCAACAGGCTGAAGGCTGTCATAGGACAGATCATTCACCCGGACCAGACCTGCGGCATCCCCAGCAGCAGGATTGCAGTCAGCCTTGCTTTCCTCAGAGACACGGTCCATTACATCAAGGACCGGAATATTCACGCGGCCCTGGTCAGCCTTGAGAAGGAGAAGACCTTTGATCGTGTCTCACATGAGTTGATGGGCAGGGTACTGCATAAATTTGGCCTTGGTAAAATGTTTTGTACTTATGTTAACCTGATGTACCTTGACATCCACAGCTCGGTGCTAGTGAACGGCTGGAAGACTGACCCCTTTTCCATTATGTCTGGGGTCAGACAAGGCTGCCCTCTTTCACCTCTTCTTTTTATTTGTGTTATAGAGCTCATGGCTGTATGCATCAGACGGAATCCAGAGATCAGAGGGATCACAAGTGGAATAGTCTTCCATCAGAGGTGGTAGAGGCTAAGACTGTAGAGCAATTTAAACATGCTTGGGATAGGCATATGAATATCCTTACAAAGAATTAGGGTTTAAAAAGGGTTGAGATTGGGGGCGTGGCCTGGAGGCTGAACGGAAAGGCAGCACACTCTGAGAGCTCCTCAGAAACCAGCGAATTTTGCCCTTAAAAACCACTCCCTGCCCGGAATAACCCCTCCAAACTTGTTCCCCCTGACGAAGGGAGCATTCACCGGTGGTGGGGCAGTGCCGCGGAATCGGGGAGCCGGTCTCCCGGCTCCTGCGGGTTGCGGCCTACCCTCCACCCAGAAGCCGGGGCCTAAATTTTGGAGACCACAGCGGCGGGCCTTACGGAGCCTCAGCACCATCCCTGTGTCACCCTCAGGTGCCCTGACGCGGACCCCCTGGAGGCAGACTTGCGTCTCCCCGTGCTGGCGGGACGGGGGAGGTAGCGGAGGAGAGTAGAACTGGCCGGGGTGCGGACGCCGGGGATCAGGAGCCCCGGAGACGGCGGCCATTTTAGACCTCTGACCCTGGGACAAGACGGCGGACTCGGGACCCGGCGGCATCCATTACATTTAGAGGTGAGCTGGCTCCCCAACACGCTCTCCCCACTGCCGCTGCATGTACCTCACACCAGCGGGCGGTCACTACCAGTCTCCTCGGGCCGGACGCTGGAGGGAGACACAGCACCGCAGCAACACCGCACTTGCTCCTACCTCTCTCTGAGGCTGGTCCTCAGTCCCTACCCTGCAGCCTTTCAAACCTCATAAGGGGCATCACTAGCCACACTAAGCTTGGGGGCTCTGGAAACCCTCTACCTGGCCTGCTGGGTGACACCTGGCTTGCGGATCCTGCCCGGTTGCTGGGGAGCTCCACTCGACGGCCATCACGGTGCTGGCGTCGGCCCTCTCCCCCCCCCCCCCCTTGCCTTGGGGTGCGGCTGGGCTAAACAGAGTGCCTTCTTCCTACCATATAAGGGCTCTATACAGGCTCCAACACCCCCCCAGGGTTAAAATTTCATACATCTTGCTGAAGGTTTTTGATATTCCCCTTTTGTGCTGGACTTTTCTGTATTACATTATCACAAACCAGTGAGCGCCATCTCCTGGTCTCTGCCTGCAACTACGCCTGCTATATATATTTCAGTCTCCTATGTTATTATCTAGCAGAGAAATGTGCTGCTGACTGCCTATGGGCGCGACCATGGGGGTCTTGTTCTTGTGAACTCTCAATGCCTATCTCGTGATGGATCACTAGCTACTTATGCTATTACTCTGATATGCCCTATGACCTCTCTTAATTCCGGGACTGTCACACACCATGCCTAAGTCCAAAGCCAAGAAAAATACGTCTTCTGCGGAAATTTCCTCCTTTATTTCTAAAATGAAGCCTAGTTCCACCAAAATACCGGCCGTCCCACCGCCCGCCCCGATTTCAGAATCTGAGGAAGATTCATCTGCCCCAGACCCCTCCATGAAAGATTGCATTTCCTCCATCCTGGCGGAGATGAAGTCGCTGAAACAAGCTTTTCACTCGGAGATCCATAAAGCCATCTCAGGACTCAAGGCGGAAATATCTGATCTGGGGGCCCGCACTAATGACGCTGAACAAAAAATCGACGAAGTCATTGCTTTCCAGCAGGAACTGGAACACTCAGTCTACGTTATGCAGGAGGATATTTATTTGCTCCAAGACCAACAGGAAGACGCAGATAATCGCGCACGACGTAATAACTTGCGCATTAAACACATTCCGGAGTCGGTGGAACCAGCACAATTGGAAGATTTCCTCCTTAGATTTTTCCAGCATCTCCTTCCGGACGTCCCGCGGGAGCAGTTCCTCCTGGACAGAGCTCACCGGGCCTTGCGCCAAAAACCCTCGAATTCGTCCCCTCCAAGAGACGTAGTTCTACGATGTCATTACTTCAAAACCAAGGAAAAAATTCTAACAGCGGCCCGGAATAGAGACCTGTGTATATTTGACACCCACAAGCTAATGGTGTTTCAGGACTTATCCCCGACCACTCTTAAGAGGCGCTTCGACCTGCGGGAGTACACCCAAATCCTCAGAGAAAACCAAATTCGGTACAGATGGGGCTACCCTTTTGCCCTTATTGTGCAACTCGATGGGAAGAGACTGCTGGCACGTTCGAGGGAGGAGGCTCACCGGCTTCTTTCGAGACTCAACCTTTCCCCCCCGGAATCTGATAAACCTGACTCCACACGGGAAGCTCCAGTTCTTCAACGTACTCCAGTCTCACCCCTCCCGCAACGGGCGCCTCGACGCCTTTGGTTGACAGTCCCGGCAAAAACCTCTGTGAGACATGACCCTTCGTGAACACTTCTTCAAAGCTGCACTGCCGGGTTACTATATGTTATTTTTTGTTATTTTCTATTGTTATGTATACTAGCTTAGAGGTCTACGGGTTAATTTTTGCTACAGTGTTCATATATTTGAACATATGTTCTCTTTGCTCTTAAGAGTTAAAAATGGTTCATTACGGTTAATTGTTGTTATGTCCCCTCAGGTCGCCTCCCCCCATATATTTGGTCGGAGGGCCCCTTGATACTCGGGGCCATACCCCCCACCGAGCTAGTTTAGTCAGTGTTGAGCATAGGGGAGAACTCCTCTCCCTTAATACCCCATACGGGAGCTCAAACATCCAGACCCGTACGATACGTACAATGGGTCATTGGCTCGGTACGTTATATTTGTTCATTTCTTTTCTTTTTGTACTGTTCTTTATGTTTCTATCCTCCTTTTTTCCTTTTCTCTCTCTACCCCCCACTCCTCTCCTCCTCTCTCCCCCGTCCCTCAGGGAGATCATTTATGGGCCCTTTGGGCCATTAGAGTTATGGTTCCACCTATCCAACCATGTCTGTTAACATAATATCCTATAATGTGAAGGGTCTCAATAGCCCCCAAAAGAGGACCAAACTATTTCTCTTTTTGAAACAGGTGGGGGGAGAT